>NC_090865.1:1618011-1918011 GCF_024217435.2 Syngnathus scovelli
TAGTTTGTTTTGTGCTTTCCGTAGTTTATTTTCTGTTTTCCGTAGTTTGTTTTGTTACCCGTAGTTTATTTTCTGTTTTCCGTAGTTTGTTTTGTTACCCGTAGTTTGTTTTCTGTTTTCCGTAGTTTGTAAAGAAAATAAACTACGGAAAGCACAAAACAAACTACGGAAAACAGAAAATAAACTACGGGTAACAAAACAAACTACGGAAAACAGAAAATAAACTACGGAAAGCACAAAACAAACTACGGAAAACAGAAAATAAACTACGGGTAACAAAACAAACTACGGAAAACAGAAAATAAACTACGAAAGCACTAAACAAACTACGGAAAACAGAAAATAAACTACGGGTAACAAAACAAACTACGGGAGGCACAAAACAAACTACGGAAAACAGGAAAACAAACTACGGAAAACAGAAAATAAACTACGGGTAACAAAACAAACTACGGGAGGCACAAAACAAACTACGGAAAACAGAAAATAAACTACAGGGAGACAAAACAAACTACGGAAAACAGAAAATAAACTACGGGTAACAAAACAAACTACGGGATGCACAAAACAAACTACGGAAAGCTCAAAACAAACAGACTAGCTCTAACCCTAGCTCTAGCACTAGCTCTAACCCTAGCTCTAGCACTAGCTCTAACCCTAGCTCTAACCCTAACCCTAGCTCTAACGCTAACCCTAGCTCTAAACCTAACCCTAGCTCTAACCCTAGCTCTAGCTCTAACCCTAACCCTAGCTCTAAACCTAACCCTAGCTCTAACCCTAGCTCTAGCTCTAACCCTAACCCTAGCTCTAACGCTAACCCTAGCTCTAACCCTAACCCTAGCTCTAACCCTAACCCTAACTCTAACTCTAACCCTAACTCTAACCCTAACCCTAACTCTAACTCTAACCCTAACTCTAACCCTAACTCTAACCCTAACCCTAACTCTAACTCTAACCCTAACCCTAACTCTAACTCTAACCCTAACTCTAACCCTAACTCTAACCCTAACCCTAACCCTAACCCTAACCCTAACTCTAACTCTAACTCTAACCCTAACCCTAACTCTAACCCTAACCCTAGCTCTAGCTCTAACCCTAGCTCTAGCTCTAACCCTAACCCTAACCCTAGCTCTAACCCTAGCCCTAACCCTAACCCTAACTCTAACCCTAACTCTAACCCTAACCCTAACTCTAACTCTAACCCTAACTCTAACTCTAACTCTAACCCTAACTCTAACCCTAACCCTAACCCTAACTCTAACCCTAACTCTAACTCTAACCCTAACTCTAACCCTAACCCTAACCCTAACTCTAACCCTAACCCTAACTCTAACTCTAACCCTAACTCTAACCCTAACACTAACTCTAACCCTAACTCTAACACTAACTCTAACCCTAACCCTAACCCTAACTCTAACTCTAACCCTAACTCTAACCCTAACCCTAACTCTAACCCTAACTCTAACCCTAACCCTAACTCTAACCCTAACCCTAACTCTAACCCTAACCCTAACCCTAACTCTAACCCTAACCCTAACTCTAACTCTAACCCTAACTCTAACCCTAACTCTAACCCTAACCCTAACCCTAACTCTAACCCTAACCCTAACCCTAACTCTAACTCTAACCCTAACTCTAACTCTAACCCTAACTCTAACTCTAACTCTAACCCTAACCCTAACTCTAACCCTAACCCTAACCCTAACTCTAACCCTAACTCTAACCCTAGCTCTAACCCTAACCCTAACCCTAACCCTAACCCTAACCCTAGCTCTAACCCTAACCCTAACTCTAACTCTAACTCTAACCCTAACTCTAACCCTAACCCTAGCTCTAACCCTAACCCTACCTCTAGCTCTAACCCTAGCTCTAGCTCTAGCTCTAACCCTAACCCTAACCCTAGCCCTAGCTCTAACCCTAACCCTCGCTCTAACCCTAACCCTAACTCTAACCCTAACCCTAACCCTAGCTCTAGCTCTAACCCTAGCTCTAACCCTAACCCTAGCTCTAACCCTAACCCTAACCCTAGCTCTAGCTCTAACCCTAACCCTAGCTCTAGCTCTAACCCTAACCCTAACGCTAACTCTAACTAACTCTAACTCTAACCCTAACCCTAACCCTAACCCTAACTCAAACCCTAACTCTAACCCTAAACCTAACCCTAACTCTAACCCTAACTCTAACCCTAAACCTAACCCTAACCCTAACCCTAACCCTAACTCTAACCCTAACTCTAACCCTAACCCTAACCCTAACTCTAACTCTAACTCTAACCCTAACTCTAACCCTAACTCTAACTCTAACCCTAACTCTAACCCTAACCCTAGCTCTAACCCTAACCCTAGCTCCAACTCTAGCTCTAACCCTAGCTCTAGCTCTAACCCTAACCCTAACCCTAACTCTAACCCTAGTTCTAACCCTAGCTCTAACCCTAACCCTAGCTCTAGCTCTAACCCTAACCCTAACCCTAACCCTAGCTCTAGCTCTAACCCTAACCCTAGCTCTAACCCTAACCCTAGCTCTAACCCTAACCCTAGCTCTAGCTCTAACCCTAGCGCTAGCTCTAACCCTAACCCTAGCTCCAACTCTAGCTCCAACTCTAGCCCTAACCCTAACCCTAACCATAGCTCTAACCCTAACCCTAGCTCTAACCCTAACTCTAGCTCTACCCCTAACCCTAACCCTAACCCTAGCCCTAACACTAGCTCTAACCCTAACCCCAGCGGTCTATGGTTATATGTGTTGCAAATTTTCTATGACAAAATTCTTAGGTCCCACTGAGATTCGAACCCAGGTTGCTGGGGTGAGAGCTCAGCGCACTAACCACTACACTATGGAACCTTCGCTTACATTGGCTGGAACATGTATGGTTTTATGGATCAGCTCATGAGCCACTGTGGCAAATTTTCTATGACAAAATTCTTAGGTCCCACTGAGACTTGAACCCAGGTTGCTGGGGTGAGAGCTCAGCGCACTAACCACTACACTATGGAACCTTCGCTTACATTACCTGGAACATGTATGGTTTTATGGATCAGTTCATGAGCCACTGTGGCAAATTTTCTATGACAAAATTTTTAGGTCAAACTGAGATTCGAACCCAGGTTGCTGGGGTGAGAGCTCAGCGCACTAAACACTACACTATGGAACCTTCGCTTACATTACCTGGAACATGTATGGTTTTATGGAACAGCTCATGAGCCACTGTGGCAAATTTTCTATGACAAAATTCTTAGGTCCTACTGAGATTCGAACCCAGGTTGCTGGGGTGAGAACTCAGCGCACTAACCACTACACTATGGAACCTTCGCTTACATTACCTGGAATATGTATGGTTTTATGGATCAGCTCACGAGCAACTGTGTTGCAAATTTTCTATGACAAAATTCTTACGTCCCACTGAGATTCGAACCCAGGTTGCTGGGGTGAGAGCTCAGCGCACTAACCACTACACTATGGAACCTTCGCTTACATTACCTGGAACATGTATGGTTTTATGGATCAGTTCATGAGCCACTGTGGCAAATTTTCTATGATAAAACTTTTAGGTCCCACTGAGATTCAAACCCAGGTTGCTGGGGTGAGAGCTCAGCGCACTAACCACTACACTATGGAACCTTCGCTAACATTTCCTGGAATATGTATGGTTTTATGGACCAGCTCATGAGCCACTGTGGCAAATTCTCTATGATAAAACTTTTATGTCCCACTGAGATTCGAACCTGTGTTACTGGGGTGAGAGCTCAGCGCACTAACCACTACACTGTGGAACCCTCGCTAATATCAGCTGAAATATGTATGGTTTTATGGAGCAGCTCACAAGGTATTAAAGTGTCGCGAACGATTTGGTGAACGATTCTTTTCAACAAATCTTTTGAGTGAAGCCATTCTAAAGATTCAGTTCACTTAAGAACTGGAATGCACATCACTAGTACAAAAGAGTGCAGACGACCATACGCTGCCAGGTCGAAACAGCCAACTGGTTGATCACATGGGCTCTTGCTGGTTCGATCCCAGGTGTGAAAATATACATAAATGAGCTTTTATTGTGCAATACCTATTGAAATGTCCATGAGGTACACATAGGTTATGTGATCTAATGTGAAATTGCAGTAGATATATTGGATAACAATATTGAGGCGTATCGATGCATACACGTTATTTAAAAACTACTATAAGTGTTACGCCACTATACGATAATGCTTACCAGCTCAGTGGCCTAAGAGGAGAGTGTCCGCCCTGAGAATGGGAGGTCGGGGGTTCAAACCCCGGCCGGGTCATACCAGTGACCATTATAACAATGGTACTCATTTCTTCCCTGCTTGGCACTCAGTGTAAGGGGTTGAAATGGGGCCCCCCCCTGCTGCTCACGATCATTGGGATTTTAACTTATAAAACCAAGATTACCCAAAGAGAAGCATAATCTCCCTGTTTCTGCATAACGGCACATTTTCTTCTTCGTTTTGTTTTACGGCGAGGTGGCACCAGCTGGTTGAAGTTATGGACTGAAAAAAGAATAAATCACTTAAGTGATTCGTTCACTCTCGTTCACTGAAAAGAAATTCGTTCTTTTGAACGAATCGTTCACTCACGAGCCAACACTACTGTGCCAGTAAACATCACAGAAGTAGAATAAGCCGTCCTAAAAAAACACACACTGATCATTTCTTGCAAACCGAAACAAAAATACGCCGTTAACCCAAGGATTTTTTGGTCATAATTCAGCCAAGGGCATCGGAAGTCACGGTATGCATTGTCTATATCCTTCCGTAAGATACAAATTGCTAGGTAAAACGTTCCTCTTTGTTAGGCTACGTTAGCATTTTAGCCTTGGAGCTAAGCGACCAAAACAATTTGGCACTTAATTTTTGCTATCTTATATTTAAACCATTCTATCGTGGATCATTTTGATCGCGCTCTGAATAAACACAAACATGATGATCCCGAAACCTTCGTTGATCTCTCTCAGCTTGGTGTGGTGATGGCAGCACCTTTACCACAGAAGACGAGCATGGCAGGAATGGCCACACAACAGCAGCAACAGCCACCTCACAGTGGTTCGATGGCAGCAGGTCAGCCAATGCCACCCCAGGGTGCCCTCAGAGAAATCTCGCCCGTGTTCCTCTGTCGAATCGGACAGGAAACCGTCCAGGATATCGTCACTCGTACCATGGAGATCTTCCAAATCACACGAGCCACGCAAGTAAGGAAAGCTATCAAACTCGTCCAACTCAAGGTAAACTTCATATTTGTGCCTTTTTCAGCTTCCCAATGGTGTGACTCAGAGTCAGGCAATGTACCAAGACCGCTTTGGGAAGCTCCAAGAGCACTTGAGGCAGCTCGCCCTACTCTTCCGGAAACTTCGCCTCCTGTACGAACGCTGCGTGGAGATGACAGCTGACCTGCAAGAGGGGCCTGCGGAAGTCAGAAAATATTGTCTGCCTAAAATGTTTGATAGTAGGCAGAAAGAGAGATTACATAATATTAACTCTACATATATTTTTTTTATATTAGCTTGTGCCCTATGTTGGAGAAGAGCTGGTGAATGTCAGAGTGGAGACTTGTAGTCCTTCAGTCCACCAGGAGCGAAAAGAAGTCCTTGAGGTAAATGATGGAATATTTACAGTAATGTATTATAATTCCTCACATAGTACTTACTGTTTAACTTCTTGTCACCATTGGCAGAAGGTCCGTCAGAAGAATCAGGAGATGAAGGTTCTGATGGATCAGATGAGGAACTTACTGTGGGACGTCAACGCCATGTTGACCCTGAGGAAATGATCAAGCCTGACGGACTGCGCGGGAGAGAAGCGACACCACATGGACATCCACTCTTTTGAACCCTTGCAAGAATTTATGAATGCCAAACTACTAATATGCAAGGGTTCACCACATAGCTGTTTCAAAACCTCAATTATAAAATATTGTTTTTGTTTGGTCACAGTTGAATAACTAACCTTCAAGGCAGCTGAATATTTTCACTGAGTAAGTTATGAACACATTTACGGCAAGAGTTTCTGCTGCCACATCAAATCACAACAGGTAGATCTTCCAAAAAGCACAATGTGGAAATAATATTGTGCTAATTCTGCTCCTTTTGAGAAGTTAGAGGTGGCCAACAAGCCCTTTGGCAGCTATGTACAGTACAACTCAGGTGTTTTGTATGTGCATGCTTATCGAGTCTTCCTCACAACGTTCTTCTGGCTTGTGAATGTAATTTTGTCATATTGTTTTTCTAATAAAAATACTTTCAAAGAAATCCTGCCATTCATTTCATGCTCAATCAGGAGCTTCAAGTCAGCATTTACAAACGGCTTTATTTCTTTGACTCAGATTGTTGGTTTTCCTTGGCAGCAACCCCTGCTCGGTAATTCCGAGACAAGAATAGCTCCAGGGAACATGGCACTGGTACCACCTTCCTAAGATGGCGCTGGCATTCCCATGCACAGCAACAACACTCGTTCCTGACATCTCCTCGACAGGAGGTCTCGTGTCTTCATGACTGGACGGATTCAAGTTCACTTTACACTCAACAGGACTTTGTATTGATCCACAATCCAGCAGGAGTCTCTCTGATTGTCCACACAGTTTATGAGTCCTGTCTCCATCCCAATTGGACATCATGGAAGAAAGGTCCATCTCCTCTATGCCCTCTCGAGGTCTTTATATTTCTTTCGGAGTACCGACACTTGATCTTTGAAAAGCACAGGGTCAAGGCGAAATTGAGAATGGACCAGAGGCATGTAGCCAAACCAGTTGGCAAAAGTGTTGACGCACTCCTGGCGCTGGTTGAAATGCTCCGGGTTGGCCCAGGGGACATTCTTTGTGGACTAGTGGGCAAAAAAGAAAAAAAGAAAAGCTCACACCCTGAGTCAAATTTGACTTCACACACACTTCCTTACCTGTGGACTAGGCAACTCCTTGTATTGCTTCCTTTGAGCCACTTTGATGGGTGGGGAGTGAGTGACAGCAGAAACTAGGAAGTTCATCAAGATGTCCTCACAGTTGGAGGTATGATCCACCAGGGTTCTCAAAGACTGCGGCAGGTAGTGCGAGAACAAGTAGTGGTAGTACCTGTGCGGATAATAATATTTTATTATAATACTCAGAAAGCCTAGAATAAAATAAAACAAAAAATGTAAAAAATATAATATAAAAAATATAAAAAAATAAGTAAAATAAAAAATAAAACTGTAGAAAATAAAATAAAAAATATAAAAAAAATAAAACATACTGTATTACTTTTTACCTGTGGTAGAAGGCCGCCCCGGTCAGTACTATGGAATAGTCATTGGTCCATTTGGAGGTGTAGCCCCATGCGTGCTTTAAGGGATCCCAAAAGTGACTCCGGGGAGGGTAGCCCACAATCCGATCAGGGAAGCTGCGCCACACCAGGAAGGCAAAGTTCACCTACAAGTACACGGAGGGTTACAACCCGACTTCATTCCATTTTGAGATTTACTCAAATCCTGCTCCGCACCTCACTCGTCAGCAGGACCGTATCCTCATCCAGACTCAGCACCGCGTCAGTTTCTATGGCAACATGAGGCAGGAAGCGACTGGTGGTCTGCGAGAGCGATACAGCAGTCAATCTTACAGTACCGCAGGCCACTTTTTTATTTGGCATGTACTTTGTGAGATCAGGAGAATGAGTCAGAGATGATCTTGTTACAATAAATGAGCTTTTGCCAGGGCGGCTGTACAAACAAAATGACTGACGTGAATTGTAATAAATGCCTCTTGTCAGATAAGCAGGGATATGAAGATAGATGACAGACGTCAAAATGAAAGACTGCAGAAGAAGTGGTTCGGGGCAAAGAAAAATAGAGATAACAGTCAAAGTGACTTGTCAGTCAGATTTGAGCGTAACGAAGGCGACACTGACCTTCTTCTTGCCGTCTGTCACAATGAGGGGAACTGGCATGGGAGGCCATTTGCTGCGACTGGGCGGCGCTTTTTCACTGTTCCAGAGGATGATGATCTAAGGTGGCACAAGGAGATGATTAGAACTGATCCAAATCAGCCAGTAACACACAACAGCTTACTTACTTGGGAGCAGTACTTGGATTTTGAGACCACCTGTAGCAACTTCATGATTGGCTGAGATTGGGACACCAATGGAGACACAGCGTGGATGACAGCGGTGAACTCTTGATTTGGACTGATACCTTGAACAGAACACAAATATTTTTATTTGCACATGTACGCAAGGAAGGCAGATTTTAAAGGCTGGTATTTACCTAAGCTCAGGTAGTAGAAAGGGAAATGTGCAAGGTGGGTGGAATATTCTGGCAGGACAAGTAGACCTCCGGGCAGAGAGTTCCACATGTATTTGTTCCTTGATATGTGAGAAAAGACACGATCCTTAATGATCTGCGGAAAGGGGAAAAAAAAAATTATTGTCAATGTAGGATGAATTCTTCTTGGTGCTGATTTGATATTGTACTTCTCATTTACACCAACAGGGGGAGTCATTGAGACAACTATTGTGGTATCCCACTATGTGGCCCTGTTCTTCACTGACCTCAGGCTGACTGCACAGCTGTCTCCCATGGGGAGAGCCCCCCCACCTCACCCACACAACCCCCCCTCAGCTTGCTGTATGTATATAAGCAGCTTATCATCAACCTCCAGAACCTTTCCTTTATTATCTCAAGCATAAATCCCCAGCAGCAAACACACTCGGGCAGACAGACTTTTGCTTTTTTCAAACATGGAAGCGTTAAGGGAACATGCATTGCTCACCGTGTGGTCTTTGCAAATTTCAGAACAGAGAATATTTTTGTGTGTTTTCTCTGCTCAGACAAAAATAAACAAATGTCCTGTCTGGGATACTATAAAGCAAATTTAGGAGTGCCAGTGAGGCGGAATCGGACATGTTTGGACTGAGATTTGTAACGTAATGATAGTTTGTCCTGTCTGTACATTAAAGGGGTTCTTTGCGACTGCAGGCACCTCAGGTGTGTGCTTTGAAAATGTGCAGCAAGAACAAAGTAAAAAAATGAAAAATTGGGAGGACTGATTGGAATCCAACTCTATAATCATAACAGAGTAGCGTTTGATTCAAATGGAACTCTTTCCCAGAAAGGCTTTTCTAAAAGCAGTAATCGTGGCAACGCACGGGCAGTAAACAGCGGGGAGCTTTTGTGCGCATGATTGCAAAAGAAAAGTTGTGTTTTCATAGTACTGCTTTTTGCAGACATTTTCATTGCAAATGAGAAGATGAGATGCATTCCTTGGCCGGATTGGATGTTAACGGAGAGGCAGACTAGTATTCACCAGTCCCGATGCTTTCATGTTTAAGCTTGGTAGAAAGTATCCACAAGAAGTTAAAAAAAGAAAGCACTTAGTGTCCGTGCAGCATTGGATATTTTAGCACCGCTGTGTTTTATATTTTATCCCTTGATGAAAGTGTACATGACAATATCCATCCATCCGTCCATGCATTTATTTTTTTATTTAAAATATTTATGTATCCATCAATTAATTTATTTAGGTATCTATTTTAGTTTTATTTATTTGAGTGCATATTTTTATATTGTATTTCTCATGTTCAGGAAATAATTATGAACATTTTATTTTAAAATAAATAGTTGTGTAAATAAAATAAAAAGTAAAATAGTGCTGATTTCATTTGTTTTTATCTTCAGAATGAATCTAGAGTTTACCTCCAGTGTGGTGAGGACTATCTTGTCCACAGAAGAGAAGTAGGCTTCCCATAGCATCTGCGTTCTCTGTCTGAGAGCCAAAACGCGTTCGTTTCCGACAGCTCTCACTGTAGATGGCACCTAAAGAGAAAAGAAAAATCAAAAAAGAAATGAAATCATTTTAAGTGTGTCTTATAGCTTCTGCTAAAGAGTCACCATCACAACACATTCAAGTTAATGTTCAAGTTCAGATTACAAAATATGACCTCTATTTACATTTAACACTTCTTTTTTTTAATGAATGCTAAATGTAAATTTTTCTTGGTTCCTGCATTTGAGAGGAGGAATTTTTATAGTCGCCTTTCTTTAATCAGCCTCTTGTGCAAGAGTGTCACGCTCATTCGCTCGCCATCACTGTGTCAGCGTCAATATTGCCGCGTTACGGCACGATCCGCAATGCCACTGATGAGGTCAGGCTCGTCATGTGCTATAGTCGGAACCAAATTGAGCATGTCTCCTCTCATCAGAGCTCTTTGCTCTTGTTTGGGTTCATGTGCACGGCTCCATTTCATGTCCACAACGAGAATAATGACTCTTGTTAAGAGTGCACCGATTTTGTTCTGTTTAGGTGTGTCACAGAGAGGCAAAAGGGGGCATGCAAAGTTTTGTTCATTTTATTTTTCACATTTTTAAAAATTCCAGGTATATGCTTTTGGTGTGGGGAACATCTTGACGGATTTATTTTGTGATATTGGCCTTACCTGCAAGAGTAGTCTCTCATCCCCTTCAATGACAGCTTGGTTCCATTGTATGACGTCGGAAAATGGCAGCTCCCAGCCGTTGCTTAGCAACACGGGTATACACGCCGCCTGCAAGCACATGATACGATAGTGAGAAAAGAATACACAGACTTGAGATGACTCACTAGATATTTTTTTAACATTTTTGACTTTTGCAAAAATAACAGACTGCATTCAAATTGAAGTCCAACTATCCGGAAATGATTTCATGCACAAACTTTACACGCAGCTGAGAGTGCGTGACCCCAACAGTGACATCGCAGTGAGTAAGAACTTCAATTTATTCCGTCCCACGACGCCCTGCAGGTTCGACACTTGCAACACACGCAAAGCAAACGTCAGCAGTGGTGCTGACTTTTGGGTGTACTAATGAGCAATAGTCACTCGGGGGATGTAAACCAGGAGGGAGCTGGTGCGGAATAAGAAGCAACCGTTTTGATACACGAAAGACTCGTACTTTATTGGAGTTGACTTTTGATGTTGCCTCATCCATCTGACTCGCTGACAGCTTTTTTTGAAGTTGCTCTGCTTTTTTTTTCAACTTCCCAGCCCTCCTCCGGACTTCTCCATTAGCCCCTGGGTGCGTGTTTGTTGATTTTTTAATCTCTTGGCGCTCTCTTTTAATTTCTGCCCCAATCCTCCTACTCAGTGTGGTCTTCTGATTTTTATAGGTCACATTTTTTTAATTGCTTGGTTAAAGCAAAGTAGTGGCGATCAAACGCTTTCACAATCTCTCACTGTGACATTTCTTCTTAGAATAGACCTGCTGAAGGACAGCCTGGGAATTTGTGTGCGTGTATGTGTGAGATGCCCCAGGTTACAAGGTTGCAGTGATAATCCAAATTCAATTCAGCTATGCAAATGGAATTGCAGCCAAAGGCTTGTGTGAGTCCTTTGACCCAAGAGTGAAGTGCCCTAACACCCTACACAAGCCAAAATGGAGGCTGCGTTAAACGACTGTAGCTGTTTTTAGAAACCAGCGCACGTAGCGTACTGTATGCATGACTTGGATTGTCCGTGTGTATTTTGGAACGCTGGCGTAACCGCATTTGTAATTGCCAGTTCTTTGTGGGCTCGGTTGGTACCGAAAAAAAAAAAAAGGGAAAAGTGGTGTGAATGGAGAAGAGGAAAGTGAGGACGGAGAGTCGAGACAGAAGGAGCTGCGTTCGGTGCCAAGCCTTGTGGCTTGTGTGCAGATTTGTCCATTCAGCCTCAATCTCACACACACACACACAGAGTACGGCCAAGGGAGCGCAGCAACAGCAGCAGCCAGGGGAGCTCAGCAATGATCAAATCTAAAAACAGCCACTACTGTTTCCTGTCAGGGCGCGAGAACATCGACTTGGGTGGCAGGAGGAGAAGTGCAGCATGCACTCTCCATTTTCCCCTATGGGCAAGAGCATATGACGACAGTGTTTGTTAACGGCGCGTATGCGTCAGCGCTTGTTTATGGGCTCATTTTAATTTAAAGGGCCCCAACAAATTAAACTTGATGGCCACATTTCCATTCAATGGTGCAATGCTTTGGATAGACCATTTGCAGATGTGGCTATTAAGGTGTCTACAGACAACATAAAGCAAAATTGCCGAATGGTAATTATCTGCAACTTGTATGACTCCAGGTTCACTCTGCTATTTGCTGTACATTACTGAAATGTTTTTTTTTCCCCAGTTGATAATTGTATTATTGTCCCTCTACTGGCACTGGCAAAGATAATTTTCCGATAGGGTGACCAAGGATAAAAAAGTCACTTAAAAAATATTTGTCAGAAAATGATGTTAGATAAACAGTATATTTTTATTTACCTGCAAGGACTCAAGGAAGCGGAAGGAGCCCAAGCGTCGACCTCTAGGCACCAGACAAAAGGTGGAATTGTGAAGCAGCTCCTGGTAGTCGAACCTAAACAGATAAAAATCATTCATAAATAGAAAGAAGCAACAAGAAAAATGCTCTGCAACGACTGTAAAGTAAAAAATATATATATTTTATATAGTCACACACATCAAACCAGAACTTTTGCAACTTACTCATAATAGTCCACCAATAAATCATCCAAGTTTTCTTTTTTCACTCGCAGGCATGTTGGCACGGCTAAATCCAATATGCACTATGTTGAAAATAAAAAAGCCACATAAGCAACTTCGGTCTATTGATTTGTTGCTGCAAAAAAAAAAAAGAAAAAAAGAAATTTTCCCTGCAGTGCCTAGCAATACATTACCTGAGGGTATTCTATCAGCCGCTGCTCATATTTCATAGTGCTGCTATGTAAAAGAGCCCAAAAGCAAAGCCTGGGCATCAATCATTCCTTCAAGCGCTACCAGTGACAGGTGCTTGCATATGGGATTGAAACCTGCATCTCAGCTCTTGCAAGAAGAAAAGGAGCAAGCATGTGTTGGAGGTATATGGACATAGGTGATTATTATTACAGAATGTAGGAAAGTAAAAAAAAAAAAAAACGGGATTAATGCGCATTCAGTGTTTGAGGATGACAAATGTGTTTAGGGGCGAGCTGGTGAGTGTGACCCACTTCTGTCTTTTTGTTGCTGTTTTTGTTTTTGTGCATAACTTGGGGCCATATTGTCAATGTTACACTTTTTTTTTTTTAATGAGACTATTGTCTTCAGGCGGATTTTTTTTTTTTTTGCATGGCGCTTAGCGTAGCTCAGGTACTCGAGTGGCAGACATAAATTTTGGAGTATTTAAAAAAAATATTTTTTACAGCATCTCTATGGTGAACCGATCGAGTGAGTCAACCACATGACCGACTTAATGTGTAATATTTATTTTATGTTTATATGTCGCGGTCACTCGGCTGCAGTTTGGCAAAAGTAAAGTCATTGGCTGCAGCGGTGCTCTCGCCACAAGATACACACGGCACGGCACAGCACAGCGGGATTGCTCTATTTATGTCAAGGCAATCGGCACAGTGTGATACCAGATGGATCAAAGCTGGTGTGTGTGTGTGTGTGTAGTGTGTAGCGTGTGATAAGGAAGCTTGTCCTCTTTTGAGTGCTTTTACCATCTTCCAATCTCTTCCACTTAGTTTTAACCTCCTTCAAGTTTCTTTTCTTTTCTCCATGTTCATTATCGATTAGGTTCACGACCTCTGACCCTTCATGTTTACCCGAGTGACAGTTAAACAGATATCGACCCGGCGCAAGTCAAGAGTGATGGGAAGCAACAAAGGGGCGGGTGCTATGGAAGATGTATGATTGACAGCAGCTTCTGCTTAGTTGATCATGCTGGCTTTAAAGGTCAAAGGTCATCAGAGAGGAAATGCACTAGTGTAAATTATGTGCGCGGTTGACCAAATCTATGGATTAACTGCCATCGTCAGTATTTATAGATTGATTTTTTTCAGATTTCCTCTTTCTTCTCAATATTCCTTAAACCAATTTTTTTTTTTTTTTCCGGGGGGGGGGGGGGGGGGGGGGGGGAGAGATTTGCATCCTGGTGCTTAATCCTATCCCGCAGCTGTTCCGCACACGTAGGAAGCATCCTCCAATGGCAAACTCACTGTGTCTTCTTGTAACAGATGGACGGATTAGCCACCTCCTCCATTCGCTCCTTCCTATCCGTCTTTCATTCCACACTCTCTCCGCACCTCATCTTGTCACAGAACTAGAATGCTGACTTAATGTGACTGAGTAAACAAATTCTGTTACACACATGGAAAAAAAATAACATGGATTTTTTTTGCACACATTTCCACAAAGATGTCAAATCAAGCCCTGGGAGAGAAAAAAATCCTGGAGTAAAATTCAAATATGTTTACAATGCGATAAAAAGGGGGTTTACTTTAATACTTGCTGCGCTTTTGCAAATTCCACACGCACACACAAATGTCCACTCCCATATCCTGTTAATACACAGTTCCTCCTCTGCTGGGTCCATCCCTTACTCTTTGTCTTTATCGGCCTCTCTCCCTCCATCTCTCGTTAATTACACAGAGCGAAGGGACTAAGCTCTCTAATCTGAAAAGATACGACCCCGCAACCAGCTCATCCCTTAACACTGTTACTTATACCTCAATCCAGCACTCGCACACACACAGAGCTACAGGCGAAATAAAAACATGCATGCAAGATGTTTTTGCACAAAAAAGGGCACATGGAGAAAAGCTTTCCAAAATATACATCAGAATTTAAAGTGCGTCCCACATCCACTTACTGCCAAATTTCCAGCATTATGCAGATTACAGCAATATTAAATACTGTACTCCTAAATAGTTCCAGCTAGGCTTATGCAAGTGCATTTTGCCAAATCTACTTCATGTTGATTTATTTTCGCTTTAAACCATTTTTAGTGTTCACCCCAAGGTGTTTTAAAAAACTGTCATGTTTGTGAAAACAATTACATAGACCTAGCAGATGATTATGGCTATTTTTAATTGTAACAAAAATACCGTGCATATTAATATAGTGGTCTGCTCGGTGGAATCGCGACTGAGCGGGTGTGACAAGGCTCATCATGCGCCGTCGTTTGGTTATATATAGAAATGGGAGCACAGCTGTCTCTCCATTAGGCTAAAAGCACAGCAGCACACTAACATGGCCATGGAGTCATCAACCTAGTCGCCATTTTTGCACAAGGAAAAAATGTCGTATTAGCTTGGCCTGTTGTTGATGAGTAGTCCGATACCAATGCACCGATAACTAGCGTATAGCACGAATACCGACTTTTGATATATAAAATGAGCAGTTTAGAGTAATCTTGACAGACAGTAATACTTTGATAAGGCTACATAAAAAAAGATTTATATATTGATAAGAAAATAAGGCACAAAAAAGCTCATTGGGTTTTCTTAGGGCCCTCTCTCCCAGCATGCACAATGTGTCTGCTGCAAGTCTAGCGTGACTGATTTCAAATCAGGTTCTCTGCTTATAAATACAGAGCAAGGCGATGTTACTCACTCGCACGCACAAAAACACACACAAACACACTCTCAGCAGGCGCAAGGGCCAAAACCTTGCTTTCATTTTCCATAGTGGATGCTCCCGCACCACCAGACTCGCCAACAGCTTCTTTAGGACCCTGAACTCGCTACCCCCTTCTGCGTAGCGTGCGGCACTGTTGCGCTATTTTCTGGTACGTCTGCTGTACGCTCACTTGGTCCTTTTTTTTGCTCCTCTTATTTATTTATTTGTTGTGTTATTTATTTATTATTTATTCAGCACGCTGTTGTTATACTTGTTTACTTGTTTGTCTGTTGTGGGCCATGTCTTGTCACCGTGGGATAGGGGGGAACGAAATTTCGGTTTCTTTGTGTGTCTTTGGCATGTGGAGAAATTGACAATAAAGCTGACTTTGACTTTAACGGAAAGTGGAGAAGGCTAAGGCCTGCCATGGGACTTTGAAGTAAGGATTTCTCTCGTACTTTCCTCCATAATTTATTATATTAGATAAGATGGAAAAGGCGCGGGAAAAAAAGATGGCTATAAGCTGAAAGGAACAGTGAACAAGCATTAAGATGATCTTAAGGGTGAGATAAAAGACACCATTTTATCACCAACTTTCATATTAATGACGAATTCTTAATCTCACGGAGCAGCGTAGTTCAACTTAATCCATTTTGTTGGCAAACCAAGCGGCAGCGCACAGGGAAGCCGTTTTAACAGCAAAACACACAAAAAGCAAATGTGGTAAGTTCAAGCGGTATGTTGGAGCCAAAGAGAACAACAAAGATGACATCAGAGGAGCCATTAAAAGCTCTGAGCAAACATTTGCTACATATAGACAAGCAGCTGCACTAAGAACACAGGTGGGGCCTACAATAGGTATGGCTGCCATGCTGCAGCTTCTTTTCAACTCAAATGTGTGGGAACGTTTGCAGAGACTGCTGGATCATCGGAGAATGTGAGCGTGCGTGTCTGTGGCCATCACTCAAATGTATAAAACCTTTCTTTCCAACTCCCGTAAAAAAACAAAACCTGCTACTATAAAGGCTAAAATGATTTTTTTCCCCCTCTTTTAATGAAATGTGCGTCACGAGAGATTACCCTCCAGCCTGCAAAAATAGAGAACTCCTTGTCAGACTTCAAACGGCGCCGACCTTGTGTTTTACGATGGTCGGACGGCTGTTTGTTTTATGGAGCCACCTCTAAATAGAGCCGCTATTCATATAGTGGTCCCATTTATCATAATATTTCACTCTTTCAAATCCATTTCCCGACACGGCCTTGTGCGGTAAAGTGTTGAATCTAAAAATTTTGCACGGCTATCTGATGCAACCGCACAGCAATATTACATTGTACGAGAAATGTGTTGATGAAAAATGTTACTTTCGATTAAATACGTGTAACACGAGATTCCAAACGTCACCCGGCTTTCAATGCGCTTGAGGCTGACCTAATGAGGAAATTGAGGAAACTATGCTATGGGCAATATTGCGCTGTCTCTTTCTATATATATTATTATGTTCAACGGTTCTCTGAGGCATTTTGTAATGTTTATTATCTCCAATTAGGGAACTGGTAAAAACAAGTCAACATACAACGTCACCATCTACTGGCCGACAGTCAAATTACATTCAAAACAAAATTCATTCGAATTTATGTAACCTATGATTTTATTTTATAGCTATGTTACCTCACTTTAAAAAACAGCATCAAACATTCACATTAATTACTTTCGTCAAATAATTTCTAATTTTCTAAAGGTACGAGTCAAAACTGAGTTTTCGCCTGCAATTGGATATTGAGCGGGCTGGAGCCTAATCGTTGCAGATGTGCAAGGACAAGTGGAGCAGAAAAAAGGGAGTACGAGCAAGAGTCAAAGAGACAGTACAAGGTAGGCAGAAAACAGATGTCCTTTTTTTTTTTTCGCAAGGGTCATAAACAAGGAGTCATTCAAGTTTGAAGTCGGCCGAAGGGCACGGAGAATTACAGAGTGCCAAGGCGAGAAAAAGAGATAAATTACAATGCGGCGACGGGAGTCAATTCAAAATGTTCAGTGATGGAGGGGAAAAGGGGGAATATATTAGTGGAGGAAGCATTAAGTCAAGCAGTAGCAAAGAGAGACTAAAGGGCTTGGGAAATCAATCAATGGAGGAGCGGCGTGGTGCGGCGCGGCGCGGCGCGGCACGGGGTGGCAGCTCCTCTTCACCGCGGCCTTTACTTTACGGTGTTGACATTGCCAACGTGCAAAAGCCTTCTTGAAATGGGGTCGCATTTGAACATGTGGCCTGGGGGGGTGCAGATGCATATTTACAAATTCATGCTCACATAAGTGTGTCTAAACCTGTTTGACTGACGATATAGTAAACGGCTGAAAAAAAAAAAAAGCCATATGGAAACCAAAACCATGAAAAAAAATAAATCCAGATTTTGTAATCGGATGTGTGGTATTAACTGACACATTTAAATTTGGCTGATGTCATACAACACAAATTGTAATCCCGTAAACTTGCTTGAGTCCTTCATTTAAAATATACGAGGAGATAATAAGAAGCCACCATCAACACTTTCTCAATCTCATTTTCTTGCACCCTCCAAAACTTCCACCACTTGACAAAAGCTGCTTCACCATCTTCACTCAAGTGGACGCGCAGCACATCAATAATTGACAAGCTTCCTTCCGTACATTGGAATTAAAATGTACTACTGTATAGAGTAGATGCCAACGCTTTCAGACCCAAGCTGAGTGGTGATTACATGCCGTCTCGGGGGACGACGAAGGAGGGCAAGGCCTTTAGGGAGGTCAGGTGATTGTTGATCTACATTTCTGCTGCTTGTGGAGATGGAAGCAGTTCTGATAAGTTAAGTTATCATGCTGTTATCAACTAGATCAGGTAGACTGATACATGTTAAAGAAAGATGGAAGGCTTATGGACTGAATTATGGATTCCTCAGACAAAAACCAGACAAGGTTGAGTGAGTCAGGTCAGACCTATTGATTGTGCACAAGTCTAATGCATCCACAGCATACAAACAACTTTGAATGCCCAATGAGGTTTCCATTTTATCCAAATACAAAACAGCTTTTACGCACATTCACAGTTTGCATATTGACAGCACTTGTTTTGTAATTAACAAACAAAATGAACATTTATTCCTTAAGCTTTGTCTGCTTTTTGCATTTTGCAAATTCCTGTTAAAATATATTTTTTTGTCAGCAAACTCAAACAACATGGTAGGAGAAAAAATAATAAGAATGATTATTTTTGTGAATTGCTCTGAATGACAGAAACTAGAATGCACTCGCTTGTAATCCAATGAAGAAAAACAATAACAAAATGAGCTGAGCAACCACTCGCATATAAATGGCCGAAAGACACGTAAACATGATTGTCAACTCCGGGTAATGACAAGAAAGTAATTATATATAATTATAAGATTCGCTCTTAGCGTTCAGCATTACTCCACGAGAACTATTTTAGCATTTAAGATGCAAACATTCAAATTTGAAATTGATTCCCCCCGGGATGTTCACAAACTGAACATACATTCATGCAGACGGAACATCCAGGGTTTGAGTAGCACTAAGAGGTGGAGACAGTGGCTGCACTGTGGAGGACTTGGACTCATTCCAGAGCCTCTCCAGAACATTCCATTGAGAGTCTGCTGGCTGGATGGCTTGGAGGCCGGTAAACAAGCACAATAACAAACAACTACAAAATGGGAATTGGATTATCAACATTTTATAATATTGGGAATTTAATTCTTAAGTCTGTCAATATTTATATATTTATAATGAAATATACTGACATCATAAATGTCCTCTAGATTGAAATTTGAAGGAGTCCGCCGTGCTGCATGATAGCTACAGATGTATTTTCCCTTGAAGCAAATAGAGGAGGGATGATAAATTGAATCAAAAGTAGAGAAACGAAAACATTTCATTTCCAGTTTAACTGGCCTCCTCGTGATTGACAGCATCGAAATGAACGACGCTGCTAGCAAACAACTGCAACTCAACTCGCATCAGTCATGACGTTATGTGCTGAGACAGCTCCAAAAAAGTTGGACGTTACCAACATTTCAGATTGGGAAATAAACAACAGTGCTGAGGCTTTTACATTTTCTGCTGCTGGTCTTGATTGAGATTAAAAAAAAAAAAAAAAAAACTGAAGGAGAAGTTTGAAAGATAAGATTTGCATTATGAATGACTAACGAGTGCTGTGGTTATTCCAGCAGCTTCCCTTGTTGCTCTTCTGTTCATAGACTGAGTGTCCAACAAACAAAAACAAGATATACCCTAATAGCCTTTCATGTGAGAATCTCTGCACCGTTACTTTGAGATGAACGTTTATAGGCGCAGCACTAACAACAAAATAACTCAAGAGTTTTTCCACCGGCATCTTCCCACCTCCTGCTTGCTTACTTTAACTGCGTTTCAATAGTGCATATCCCATTTTGAATAATTTAATGAAAGCAGCATGATAAATCAGACCTCCCCCTTTTTTTTCCACGCATGTAACATAAACATGCAGATAATGGAGCGGAAAGTTAATTAGACGTGGAGTTGAGAGTGTGCATTTTCCAGCAGCGACACAATCATTGACAGTATAGTGCGTCTCCTGGGTGGGTTGTGTTGTTCTGTATTATAGCACGCACTCAATTATGCCCCTGTGGAGGGTTTCAAACAAGAATACAGATATCGAAGAAATAGAATGACTCTGAAGTCCGTGTTGCAAAGCAAGCTAAACTGTAGAAACACAAATTATTATTGGACCGGACGAGTAATCGGCTCTGGGATGACGTATAACCTTTCATTGTGCCAAAGAAAACATTCAGTAGTTGGCTGCCTCAGGTGTAAAATGTCAGAGGTGGCGCCACAAGAGAAATTGTTTTTTTTAAGGGCAAATATGGCTGCTTGGCTTGGCCGTGCTTTGGAGTATATTATTGAATAAGTCTGCCCTCAGGGTTACAATAATAACAAATCACTTTCCAAGGGCGCAAGATATAATGGCTCTCAAAATAAGATCTATACGCAGTTGGCTGTGTGGAAACAGTAAGCTCAAAACGAAAATAATGTTACCATAATACTATAAATGTACTTCCACATTTTGTTTAGGCGTATTTTTAGAATTCACTTTTAATTAGGATGTTTGATACCGATACCAAATACCGATACCACTAGAACTTGTCAAATTTCACGATGACTGATCACTTTATCTTTCTGATGCAAACTGCTGTTTTGATTTAAGTATCGGTGGCTGGTATCGGTGTCCTTCATGAATTCAAGGTCGGTGGTGCGTGCCTAATGCTGTATTTTGTCTGAGTATGAAAAACGAAAAACAGGTTTATGGCAGCTGAAAAACATTGACAGAAAACTGTACAGCAGGAGTAAAAAGCTTAACGTGAGGAATAAACAAAGGGAATGTTTCTAATAAATGAGTAACAGTGTGACCTTCGAAAATATGACAAAACATTTTATGCAAGAGCGGGATACACAGACTGCCTTGCAAAAAATCTCTCAAATTGCTCTCCTAAGAGCATAAACAGCAACATGTTGCATTTAATTAGGGCAAAACACTCGCACTGTAACCTGAGCCTGGCAGGCTTTAAAAGGATCTCGCTAAGTTTTAAAGACAAAAGAACACCGACGCAAATCAGCATATTGCCGGTGTCCATTGGGAGTTTTTATTTGTTTTAATATAAAACATGAAAAGCCGGGAAACATTGCGACTGTAGATAGCTTCGGAACTAAACAAGCAAGCACACCGGGGATGCTTCCCTCCATATTCCATTTCAAGGATTCCATTACATTCCAGCTGTCCTGGAACCACTCCCTTTCTGAGAAGGCGGACATATTTTATTTATTTTTGGTCTCACTCAAGTCTTCCCAATGAAATTACAGTGCTTTGTCACTCAATTAAGGCCAGCTCTCAATTTTCTGTAGGTGGCTGACGTCTGCTGGCTGTCAAAGCCGGATAAGGCCCAGGTATTTGATGTCAGGACTGAGCACCGGGGGTCCGGTGCTTGTCTAAAGGGACCCGAAAGCTCTTGGGGAGAAAGCAAAGACAAGAGAAGGGAGATTGAAGTCAGTCCAAATTCCGCCTCAGAAAGTGACAGCTGAGAGATTAGTGGTTAATTAGCTCCGACCAGTTTACTGGCAAGCGAGGGAACTGCCCGATCACTTTGCTTTACACGGAAAAGGCGAAGAGAATCACTGCTGCCTCTGGAGGAGAGCCAGTTGAAAAGAAGAGACTGCAGCCAAAAGTAGAATCAAATACTTTCGTACTCAAGTTTCTCATCCCTCATGAACATCTGGGGAGGCGAGATAAGGAAGATGTAATGAAAACAAAACGGTGATTGACACTTTGCTCGTTATGCACATGTCACAAGTTATGTAAATTGTTATTTTTATGCAAGTGCGATATACAAAAAAAAAAAATAGCAGAGGAGGAAAGAATGTGCCACTTGCAAAATGAACTGTAATGTGTTATCTTCTTTTGCGGTGCATGTAAAATCAAATACTTTAAATTCAAATTATTATAAAGAAAGAGGAAAGTGGAAACTCCAAACTATTCTAATTTTGTCACCAAGGAGCAAGTTATACTGTTTGCTAGTGCCAGTGTGGAAAATAAACTCCAGACAGCACCTTTTAATCAGCTACTGCATTAGTCACAAGTCGGTTGCTGCTGAAGCTTTCCAATCAAGAGCTGCCTGGGATTTAATGAGCGACATAATGGTTGAACTGAGACCTCATTTTTATGTTATCTCTCACTCTGAAATACTACGGCATTTTCACACTCCGTAAGGATGGACCACGGAGTCCCACCAAGACCAATTAAAAAACAAAATGAACAGATACGTTGAAAAAGTAGAAGATCCTCAGTGTCCAATGCTTTGATTTTTAACTAATCTCTTGATGACTGTGTTGTTAGCGCTGACGTCGTTAGCAACATTTGACAAGAATAGTCCAGCAGGGATGACGGGTAGAGCTTCGGGGAAGTCAATAAGCGAGGAGGCGAGGAGATGAATAAAGTCAACAGCCCCGGACGGGGCATACGGCAGAGAAAGCTTTGGTGAATTAGCAATTTTTTTTTTCCCAGCATGGATCAATGATGCATTACGGCAAACAAGAAGGAGGGGGTGGAAAGAGAGTACTGAATAATATGTATCTCTCTCTGTGTTTTTTTTTTTTTTTTTTTGCTCCCAATTGGCACCAGTGAGATGTGTAACCAAACAAGATGGCAGAACAGACAGCAAATAATCACCCGACAAAAGCACATCAGTATTCTAAGGTAGCAGTCTCACGGGATGACAAATGTTTTCGTGTGAACTAGCACACCACCAGAAAGTATTGGATTTATTTTGAAGATAAAAATGGCCCACGGGCACAAATGCTGTTTCATCTTAAAGTCAATGCACATTCAAATATTTTCAGGATATAAAACCAATTAATCGATTCCTCCATCGACTAATCGGATACAATTTTATTTGCATCAAAGTATATTAAGAATAATCGTTGATGACTTTTTATTATCTACTTATTTATTTGGTATTATTTAGTGACTAGTTTAGCAATATCAATGATCACTCTAATCCAAAATAAAACACGATGTTTGCAAATCTCTTATATTGATTAAGCAAAAAAAAAATAATAATCAAACCTAAGTGCCGCTCCTTTTTTATGAATGACTTACCGCACTTGTTCTACAATAGCTGCTTAGTTACCAGAATTTTTCCATGGGGATCAATAAAGCCCACCCGCAAGTTTAATCATCATCATGCATTAACCTTGGAAATCAATGCGGCACAGAGAACACTTATAGGAGCGTATGTTTTATGACACAATAACATTCCCAGGCTCTCTGGCCCATCTGCTGCTGTTTTTATCTAAACAAATACCACGTTGAAGACAAATACAGGCGCATTTATTTGGCGGCGACTTTTTGTTTAGTTTGCTAACAAACACATCATTAACTACACTGAGACGCTAAGTTACCAAATATGGCAAAACTTGTACTTTAAAAAAAAAAACATTAAGAAAATAGCCAGAGCTTGTTGCAGTATGGATTATTTTTTGTGGAATACATCACAAGACATTTATTGGTTCCATGGATTCCCTGGGGTTCATGGAGGTAGAATTGCAGAGACGGAATATAGATCGACCCTACTTCTGTCTACGGAGCGCCTCCGATTAGCCTATTAGAGAACATGATGGAGTGTGACAGTGTGTGTAAGTGCTTGCTTGGCTATTGCGAGGGAGGAGACGAGTTCAGCTTAATGCACTGAATCCGAAATGTGATACAATAAATAGCGCTGGAGCTTTTAGGGCTCTAATTTGTATGGTCATTAGTGCATGCGGTTTGTAAATAGCATGCCCTATGCAAATACGGGGAGAAAGTAATTTATAATGAGAATAATTTGGGGTGATTTTCCACCAAATTTTTCAATGTCATTAAACTCTGCGTGTCGGTTCGACAGAGTGGAAAGTATGAAAGTGGCAGGTTCTAATCTTCTCACCTGCATGACTAATTGAATGTCATGTTTTGCTCGACTGGCTCATGTAACCTGTTGCAGAAGATATATTTTTTTTAATTATTATGATTGCAACTATGTCATCCACATTACGCAACAATTAACCGCCACATTTTTGCCACTCGCCATTTTGGCTGGGCTCGCAACTTGCTTCTCATCCATCAAAGGTGATAAAGAAGGAGCGGTCCCACTGCAGCAATCATTAAATTAAAGTTCAACAGCAGATCTCATGAGAAATTCATGATGTTTGCTGCAATTTTCTTTCCAGCTGTGTGCAGAATTTAAGAGTGTCTAACTACGCCACACATCGTCTCCTGTGTTTACTGATGTAGGGTAGCTGGGATGAGAAAAACTAAAAGTATGACCTAACAAGACAAGGTCAGCATGGAGTTGGGCTAACGAGAGAACGAGGTCAAATGTCAGCGATTGCTTTGCTCGTACAAGCATAACAACAGAACCCTGCATTAATTTGCGCTGTTAGAAATTCAACAGATTTACCTCATTCATTTGCTGTACAGTAAATACCAGTTTAACCCCAATACCTTGCAGAGTTATTAAAACCTCTGTCTATACTGGAGATCAGATTAGTACAGCATACATTAGTGAGTCTTTTGTGATTTGGATTATCATGACAAATGATTGCGCTTCATTCGGCGTCCAATGAGTATAACGATAAAATTATTCCTAAAAAATATAGTCAAATAACTCCAAATGACTATTAATAGGCTTACCACATACATTTATGGAGGAAAAAAAACTCCAAAATAAATAAATAACCACAAATATGTCAAGCCTTAAACTGTTCTTCACTGGAATATTAGACATAAAAATAAAATAAATAAGATTTGCTTTCCAGATCGTTATGCCACGCTTACAAAAAGCACATATGATGGGGTCAAAAGTTCAAGCAGATGCTATCTGATTATAAAACAAAGTGAAAACTGGACACGGGATTCCTGTTCCTTAAGGAATTTGCCTTGCTCCATCCCTTCCTTCCTTCCTCCCTACAAAGTGTATTGTCATTGTCAAAGTCTTTCCGCTCCAGTTGGCCCGGATAACAGCAAGCAAGGTTGCCAGAGGCCTTTCCTGCTATGATCCCAGCAAAGGTTGATGGAGAGCCCGATTAGAACCTTGAATGGACACCTATTAGCTAGTTATCCACACGAATGGAAGAACCCTCGAGCGATTTGAATATCAGTTTAAAATATCGATACGAATAATCGGTACTGACAAAAATCATCACGATTTCTTGATGATGAATGGAACAACAATGCCTGCCGTGACCTTTGCATGCATCGTGCAAGACTGGCATAGATTTGACTCGCCATGACTTAAGTTAGCATGGAATGCAAAATGTGCAAGTCACAAGTGTGTGTCAAATCTTCCAGACCAGAAAGTTTGCCTTCACAGGGAGAAAGGCAAGAAGTTGCTGTTCCATTATTCATACTGGAACTGAGCATGATGTTAGGAGACTTGAAGTCAACTGTTAAGAGGCAGCAAGGGGAGGGAAGTTACAAAGTGACAAGGGTTGAAAATGGGTCAAACATAACAAATCATTTCAGCTATTTACCTTGGATGTGTAAATAAGAACATAGTGTATGCAAGTTTCCATTTACAATCCTACTTACAAGTGCGGAATATTTAAAAATAGTTTAGCCTGTCCGAGCCGGAGCGTTAATCCAGCTTGACTGTCATTGGTTGTACCGGGGTTCAATGTAAACACAGGGCAAGTGTTACCTTTAATGCCCCCGACGATAAACTACTTAGAGACGTGGAAGAATTGTAGAGAGTGAAAATGCAACACACAATGCAAGGAAGGAACAGCAAAGTAGTTTGTTTTTCCAAGATTGAGGCATCAAATGTTATTTTTGGAATTTGGAAAGCCGCAGTCTGAGCAAAAAAAAAAAAGGGAGTGCAAAGCAAAGTCAATAGTGAGCGCTTTTGCATGCTGATTTATTGTTTGCTATTTTGTTTCTGTGACCGCGCGAGCATGTCTTCATGTTAGATGAAACATCTCTCGGTGTTTGTTTTATAGCTGTGGTCAGAATAAGATCTCCATTTAAATGCTGGAATGTGGGGACTCATCAAAGCTGTGAATATAAAATCAGACATTTGCTGCAAATAACTATTTCTATCATATAAATGAAGTCAAAATAAGGATTTTTTTTTGGTGAAGTTGTTCTTGGTGACTCAATATTACGGGTGAAGACTGACATGCGGGAACCAAAAGTATGAGCTGGCGGGTCGGAGGCAACAATGGAGAACAGTGTGTAGAAGAGCCACAGAATCACAATGATTCCTCTCTTTTCCAAATACCCGAAAGCGGCCTTGCAGACACATCGAGAGAGACCACATCATCTTGGGAAGATACAATTTCACTTCCCCTAATTATAGTGAGCTGCCGCATTTCTCGTCTGGGTTGCCCGAAACACTTTACTTGCTAACATTTGACACACGCATTTACTTGTTATGGGGGAAGAAAAAAAACATTTCTTTTTCTTTGTTTTTTTGTAGCATTTAAAAAAAAAAAATCAGTGCAGCTGTTTCCCATTTTGTTCACCTTGTCTTTTTAATCACAGGTCCAAATTGAACTCAGGTACACTCTCCCGTTTTGCATATCCCAGTCGCCACCCCGAGTCTGGTTTTACGCGCCACCCCCTCCTCCCGCTCATTTGCATTCATTGTACAACATTTTCTGTTCCTCCCTTTCTTAGAGAATGGTCCAAAGCGAAGCAAACTAGGCCATTAGGCTGCAGCACGGCTTCTCTGGTGCTTCAAGTTGTGCCTCTCCTCCCATTTGTCACCCTTCTGTCTCAACCCATTCTTGCATAAAGTTGCTCCAAGAAACCCCAAGTTACTTTTTCTTTTTTGTAGTATCTTCATCTAAAGACTTGTTCCCTACCCTGCAGAACACCATCTAACCTTTTTTGTCTCTAAATTTTGTGGTTAATTTTTTTTTTAATCCTTAATGCAGCACAAATAACTTTTGAAAGTAATTCATGACTTTGGAGGTTATTGGACTGCCACTTGGTTGTTACTAAGCAGGACTGGATTAAAAAAAAAAAAAACTGAGAAAAACGTGATGGATTAAAGTAAATATCCAATTGGATTTGATGACAGTGATTTGTTCGTTTCAATCTATTTCACTAGCCCCGCCCCCTTCCCAGCCTCCATTGCTTGTCCCTTTTCAAGCCCTCCCACTTTCTCCTTTTGACGGATCTTGACCTCGTCCCTCCAGGCTAATCTGCCGGCGGAGCAGATGTATCTGCTCATTAACCTGCTACCACCTTCTAAGAGCCTCATTAAGCCTGGCACAGGTCCAAAAGCTCATGACAAGAATAGCAGTGATTATCTGCATGTCTTTTTTTTTTTTTCAATAGATGGCTGATTAATACGAGAAATCACACTTCTACAAAAGCACTCCCGCTAGTGTCCTTCCCGGACTACACGGAATAAACGAGCTCATTCATTGCACTCCAAAGCAATTTCATCAGTTTGCTGCCCACCTCCCAATGTAAACAAGCTCCAAGACGGAGACGCCGACCAACTGCCGTTTCAGCGTAAATTGTGTTTGCAGTTTTGAGATTAGTAGTCTAAAAAAATATTTTTCAACACTGACTGTCAATCAAGCTTACCTCTCATATTCCAGGTTGTCGTGGTCGCAACGGGCATCTTTATGCTTTTCCCAGTCCTTCCCGTGGCGGCACGTCGTTAATGACACAATGTCCTTCCCGTTGTGGATGTGATGGAGAGCGTTTCGGGTATCTGAGCCGATGCCTGTCAGATAGCGTTTGCCTTTGAACATCAGCAGGTACTTCCTCCGCGGCGGGGTGGTGTTCCTCACTAACCAACCTCGCTCGCCACCCTTTTGCGGGTGGTCCTTTGAAAAGAGCGGGATGGAGATATCAAAACCTGGTCTGAAATGTTCTGTGTTGAGGCTGGCTCGGGCCAAGATGGCCTGGCCTATGTTGAAACCCAGTTCCTCTGTGTAGTTGGGCCAAGTGCCTGAGTAAAGGTTGAAGATCAGGTGATTACGCCCATCATTCCAAAGAGGGTAACCCCGAATGCGTTCGTCCACATTGTGCACAAACTGTCCTGACAGCTGGTCTCTGTCCAGGGTATCGATCCCGAGCACAAACAAGCAGGCTTCGCGTGGATCCGACGTGTAGTATCTGGACTCCGATATGGACGTCAAGATCTTTTTGTAGCTTTCGGAGACGCGGTCGTTTTTTTCCGAAGGGTAAACGTACACCCTGAATCCTTCTCTCCCTCGACGCCGACACCGCGAAAAGTCAAAGCAAGTCTCCATGCGGCAGTGGCTGTCCTTATAAATAACAGACAACGCTTGTCGGCGTTGCCGGGGCGACTCGGACGTGCCGGGGTCCGTCTGGAGCTCGTTCAGGTGAGCGTAGCAAGGCAGGAAGGCCCGGTCGGTCCAGTTGGGCCAAGGTCGCGCCATCTCGGCCTGCTGGCTCGTCAGCATCCGGAGCAGACGTACAGGTAGCCGGACTCCCCTACCGAAGTAAAAGAGAACCAGCCAGCAGAAGGTACACAAGCCCAGCAGAACATATTTCTTCCGCGCCTGCATGGGGGGGCTTGTCACAGTCTTTTTCTTCTCTGTGGCTGACGTTTCTTCTTCTTCTTCTTCTCCTTTGCCCCTCAGCTTTGAAGCCTCACAGGGGCAGCAGCCAGCCGAGTAGTGACTTCTAACAAGGAGCTTCTAGAGGAGGGCAATGTGTTAACAAGGACATCACCGCTTCCTCCAAGTGTGGCCTGGTCCACTTTGCCATTTAGGAAGAAGACGCAGTCCGAGTTACCGTCTCGCCCTCAGTCAATCCTGGAAGGCTCAGATAGCGGTACTGAGCCGGCCGGGTTGTGGAATGCGTGGCTTCTGCCGATGCTGTGTGCATTTCTTCTCCGGCGCAGCCTGCTCGGCAGGAATGAAGGAAGAGTTGTCTGCTCCCTCTGGCTGAGCTTTCTGCCTCATGGTGCTAGGAGCAACTGCTGTGGGCAGGCCCCTCCTATGGAGAAGCAAACAAACAAGAATACAGATCAAGTACACAGAAAGTTGCCACTCCTCAACCAAAACAAAAGAGCTTTTCATTTGTGTAACGGAAACTTAGTTGATGAAGAATCGATTCTTCCATCGATCAATCGAGTTTTTCTGACATTATTTTTATTAAATAATTAATAATAGTGATTTTATTTAGTGCAGCTAAGCAATATCACTCAAGAAGGATTGATGTTTACAAAGAATGAATCTGTATCCTAGAAAAATCATATCGTTCAATCTTTGGTTCAAATGTGTCCGAATCATTATTCTATTCAAATACGTGTCGATTCATTTGATTATGGATTTGTCGATTCATCTTGACACCTCGTGTGTGTGCTTTAACATAAAAGACCAAACAGCTTGAAACTTTGGAGTTGAGGTGGAGTGAAGAAAAAAAAAAAGCGTCTCGCAGTTTAAAAAGAAACAGGGGAGGGAAAAGAAGGACATCTCTATTCACATTTTCAGTTAGATCCTTAACGGTTAACTTTTTTTTTGTCCTCTATATGTACAGTATGTGTGTGTGTGTTGGGGGGGGGGCTCACAGTAGAGGATAGTGTTCCTACTGCCAGCTTCCACACAAAGGCAGCTTTCACAACTCACCTGCCCACGTCCTCCACCACTCATTCACATTCCTCACTACTCAAGCCAACAAGTGATGGTGGCCACACCGTGCAAGAAACGTGGAGAAATAATACCCCGGCTGATAGGAATGTATTCGTACGTTGCATACCTTTATGCAAATATTCACACAGCAACATTTAAACACACTACTAATTGTTTTTTCCATCAAGAAACAAGTCGGGAAGCCATGACATATCAATAATTCACAATTTCTTGATTAAAACATTGATTTCTCATTTGTTTTATCTGCTTTTAATCGTTTATGTCCTACCACTAATAAAACTTGATGCATCTATGGGGTCATAAATCAATGTAAAAACACATTCTGAATGTGCAAAATGTGCTTCTTCAAAAAAAAGAGAAAAAAGCAAGAATGAAGAAGTGGAAATGCTTGAGTGAATTCCTTGCAGCTACAAATTAACAAGGACAGATGCACTTATGGATGCCCACAAGTACCTGGCTCTAAGTAGCGGCAGAGGTCCGTGGGTCACACATCAATCACGGACCATTACGGTGGCGACAAGCACTGGAGGAAAAGCCACGAGGCTCAATAAATTGCACGGAGGTGGAAAGAAGAGGTTCAAGGTGAGTACACTTTGTCATACGATGAATCCCAATAAGCCATTAAAATGATTCGCATGTGATGTGCACACCTGAATCGATGACTACTTGTCTGTATGTGACATGGATGGAAAATAGCCAATGCGGTATATGATGAATATTTCACAGGTCCAGGATGTCTTCTTTCCTTCGGGGCTGCAGTTTTCCACCCGCGATTGAGCAAGGTCATTCTTATTCTGTTTTCAGGTTTGTTTTTGTGCTCATGTGGTTTCTGCAAAGACCTCAGCCAACCCCAATTGCAACTGGACCCAGCACCAAATTGTTTGTTTCTATTTATGTTTATATTGACGCCATGTTATAACCATGACGACGTGGCCCGCCTTGAAAACATGTTTGACATAACAGTTTGGAAATGTCCACCTAAAAATAGCACCACTCATACCATTGTTAAATAGCAGCAGACGTTTAGGTGACTTTGTTTCCAACACACATCTGGCTGTGTGTTTTTACTGGCTAAAATGTGCCGACGTATAACTTCAGCGAAATGAGGTGTACTGAGGAAAAACACAAATTTTGCGGTGAGGCCCCGGCTAAAATTAAACACTATGATTAAAGGCCTCGGATGTGACAGTAGTGCAAAAGAACCCGAGGGGAACTGGACTGACCTGAGTAATTGCAGAGGTGCCCAAAATGTTCGCGTGCTGCATGGAATATATCAAAAGATCAAAAAGAATTCATGCAGATTGCAGAGGAACCTTTTCGATATTATCTGCAGCTAGCAACTTTTATTTCCATACCTAAGTTTCGGCCCAAGAGAGCTTCTTAACACGATGTTTATATCAAGCCGCAACAATTGTGCTCATCCTAATTACAAGCTGAGGTTGATGAATTAAGTCTCAACAATATGCTCCACGTCAACAACACAAGGGCTAATTAACACAACGTTGAAGATGAGCAGAAACACTCTCGAGGATGTCGACGCCACCTCAATAAAAACGTCAATGATGTTAACGCGTCGGGCGAAAACAAGCAACTGCAGCAGGGAGGGAGAAAAAAAAAAATCGGTCCTGACAATCACCTCTGAGCATACGCTGAATATAAAAGAAGAGGAAATACACGGTGTTCACTTGTCAATAAACAAGAGCTGGAAGCAGAGTTGATCAAACATGCAGCGGCGGCGTCTCATCGCACGCAACCTCAATTACATCGACCTACAAACAATCAGACCATGACATTGTTAGAGTCAAGACCTGCTGCTGAGAAGAAGAAAATATGCCGAGATGAGTTTTTCATAAACTACCCGTCAAATAAAATTAAGAGTGCCACACACACACAAATATTAAATACAGATTTTTTTTTTTATGAAGGTTTATAAAAGGTCAAATTGCATTGACTGTTCTTTTAGTCACCTTCATCCTTTTCATTATCACTTGAAAATGATTCTTCAGCAGTTCTTGTATTTAATAAAAAAGTCAAGGTGTATCTACTGTTGAATGGATCATCTTTAAAAGCTGACACGTTGCACCTCAGTTATTCATGACCTTGAACAAAAGGATCAAAATCACACATGGGAGACTCCGCGAAACAAGGATTCATTTTTGCAATGGAAATAGCAAACGCCGGCCGGCTATATCGGGAAGCACCCAGACAAGATACGAGGCTCGACAATCCACGAGGGAGGGGGCGGGTTACAAAGCATCATATGGATGTAAAATTGCTATTAAGATGAAAAGCCGTCATATCCAAAGAAACATCTCATCAATCAGAGGGAATCTCTGCACGGCTTGTCAGAATACGCTTTCCCATGAGAGCCCTTCCACTGCAACCGAGATAATGATGACACTTTATTCCAGGAAAGTCTTTTATCAAGAAACAAGTCAACTGTAATTCATTGCCAAATATAATTAGAATGCGTGTTGCGTTGAGATTAAAACCGAATGGAAAGCTGGTGTTTCATGATTTTTTTGTTTTTAATTATTATTGCGTACATGAGCTTTAAGATGGAGAAATCGAGATTAAAAAAAAACTGAATTATAGATCATTAGGGACACCTAAGCAATTCATAATAATAATAAAATAGAATAAAATAAAATAAATAATACATTAATAAATAATAAAATTATCAAAATGATCCCCACAAAAGAATCATAATTCTGCCTTTACAAAAATAATAATAATAAACAACAGCTAATAGATTTAATAGTAGCATGTACTGCAGCATACTGAGCGCTGATTTTATTCTTATAACAACACAAAAGGGACAAAATGTAAGCTAGCCTTCTAAATACGCCGTAGTGCAATTGTACACGACTACAAAGCATGGTTCCGAAATAAATATGCCGCTCAACTCCAAAGGCATGTAGACAAGCACACTGTGACACTTGGCTCCAATGTCTCCAATGCAGACTGTAATAAATTTGGAGCTTCACACAACTTTCCACCCGCTCCTAAATTGTTCCAAATCAAGCGAGGCAATAACACTAATTGTTAGTTATGTTCCCCTTATAGGTGAAAATGATGTCACTGTAAATCAAATTTTTTTCCTGCAACATTTATTATATAGTCCATTTACCTATTTTCAATGGCGCTTATCCAGTCCAGGAACACGGGAAGCTGACTTCAGGCAAAAGGTAGACGACCCCCCCAGGATTGTTTTCGATCCACTCTGAGGGGACAAGAATATTCTATTTATATATCAATACTTTCGATGCAGAGCATCATCAGTCATTGCCGTAATGGACAGATCAGTCCCAAGTGTGAACGGCTAAATTTGGTTATTGTACTCCAAGCAGCACTAAATGTTTAAACAGCCCACTTGAGATCAGGTAGCAGGTCCATGTAGGACGAGAGCACCAACTCCACAGAACCTGCTGCATCGTGCACTGAACCTCAATAATAGGATTGCAGCCAAAACATAATGCACCCTATTGCTCCCACATCCACCTCTTCTATAAGAGCATCCTGGAGCACACCATCACCCGGCTGCTCCACCACTTCATGAATAAAACTAGAGAGCGAGGTGATGTACTTGAGTTCAGATAAAAGACTAGCCGAGTGTGTTATTATATTTACTGCTGCAAAGAATACATTGTTTTGATAGGTGGGCTGCACACTTTGCAAATAAATCTGTTGCCCATTGCAGTGTGCTGACAATGGATACGCGCCCGGGAGAGGTGTGGAAATAAATTATCTTAAAAAAATAAGAGACAACCTACGCTGTCAAACTTCACCGGATAGTATGCAATCATAAGGATCAATGCAGCATCCAAACATCAACATAGGGGCGGCAGAAATGACACACGCACGGGATGCCACTTCATCCGACGCTCACGGATCTTACCGGATAGCCGCCAAGCGAACTCTCGTGCGTGCTTTTCCTTTTCACGCCACGTCCGAACATTAGAGAAGGAATTCAGCAAAGGAACGCGCGAGTCTCTTCATCGGGATATGAAAAGAGAAGAGGAGCGTTAAATGATCCATTTTGCACATCCACCACGGTAGCCATTCGCGATCCGCCCCCAGGTGCGTGTGATTGGTTAAGACGCCCCTCCTACGTCTTGACTGTATGGTAAAGAAAAACACTCCATACGCTTGTGGATGCGACCCGGTGCTGTGGGTTCTATGACCCAATTACGCACGAGGAGCGAGCTGGTAAAGGCAAGCCTGTTTTTGCAGGGTAATGTCTATTGCAACTTGAATGGGTATTGGAGGAGGGGCAGTTTTGGGGGAGCATATGATCCTGCACGCTCTTCCTAAACAGAAGTATAATAGTAAAATTTTCAATGCATGAATAAAAATTCTGCTATCCCAACCCAACCATGAAGGTTTTGAACTGTTATATTTGCAGGTGCTACCCGCCCAAAGGCTTCTGGGACAGACTGCAGCACGCGACCCTCGTGAGGATAAACGGTACGGGAGATGAATGAATGAAAAGCAATTTTTGACAAACAGTGAGTTTTTCTGCTTTTATGTGAATTTAGCACCACCTTGCGGTTCAAATGTGTAAGCAACACTCGCCAAACATTCTGATAAGCCATATTTTGAAGAAACAGTGACACCTACTGGATTCTTTTAGTATAGGACCAGGAAGCTCCTCCCAACAACAAAATGTGAGTTAATTTTACCCATAGTTTAGTATCACAGGCATTTTACTCTTTATGTATTTCATTACTGTACCGACATGGATTGCCTAACAGACAAAATGCAGTGTACATTTATTTTCACATGAAAAATTTGAGCGAAACGGAAACTGAAATAAATATTTCACGGATTCCTACTTGCAAAGACTGTCAGGTAAGTGCGTAATTCACCTATGACCAAGATTGTTGCGCAATCGGATTGCAATTTTATATTTACATATCTTGACACCTGTTTTTACTTGCGCTCTTTGACGCAGATACAATGGGCGACATGCTGAAAATACAGAAAGATCGAGTTGTTAAACTGGAAGAATGGGAGCAACGCTGGGAGGAAAACAAAACTGGCTTTCATAAGTCACACGTGCATGAGTAAGATTACATATTTACACTATCAATGCATTTACAGTTTGCAAGAATTAATCAGGCATCGTTAAAAAGCACCACCAATAATTAATTGAATTTGCATGTTTTTTTTTAGTTTTTTTTTAAATAAATATTCTTTTTGTTTCTAATTTCCAGGATGCTAAAAAGTAACATTGACAAAAGTTTGTCCGGGCGAACAGGGGTTCGCTTCTTTTTTCCTCTCTGTGGGAAAGCTGTGGATATGAAGTGGTAAATAAAATCCGTCTACAAACTCCATTGTATTCGAAAACCAATAACCAAAGCGTTCTTTATGACTTCACATTGTTTTGTACTTAATCATGTGATCAGGCTAGCAGATATGGGCCACTCAGTGGTTGGAGTGGAAATAGCTGAAAAAGCTATAAAACAATTCTTTACGGAGAACAACTTGACCTACAACGAGGAGCCCGTCCCAGCTATACCTGGAGCAAAGGTCTTCAAGGTGAGTCCATACAAATGCATAACAGTCCTTGTATTCTAACCACTCACATTCATTCTGCAGAACTCTGAGAAAAACATCTCCTTGTATAACTGTGATCTGTACAGCATATCTAGGTAAGTAAGTTATGCATACAGCATTTGAAAAAGAAATCCACCTTTCCTGTTTGTCACAGCTCAGTTTTAGGTCAGTTTGGGGCTATTTGGGACAGAGGATCATTCGTGGCCATTAACCCGGGAGACAGAGAAAAGTAAGGCTTCAAATCTCAAAATGTAAAAATCGCATTGGAAAATCATCATGTTCAAGTTATTTTTTGAAATTCGTAATTCTACAGGTATGCTTCTCTCATCATTTCTTTAATGGCCAATGACTGCAGATACCTTTTGTCCGCGTTGATGTACAATCCTGAACATTACGATGGTAATGCTGTGTTTAAAACTTGAATTACTCGGTGTCAGAAAAATAGTTTTTCATCCAGAATAGTAAAGAAATAAAAATAAACCATGTACGAGTTGGTAAAATTCAATAACTATTCTTAACAAACTTTCAGGCCCTCCCTTTGCCGTGCCTGGTGAGCAAGTACATAGCTTGTTTGGTGAGTAATCCATTTTTTTTTTTTTTTTTTAAATACAGGTAACATGTGTCTTTAAAGGTTTTGATTTTTTTTTCCACCTCCAGGAGAACGGTGCAATGTAGAGCAACTCGTATCAGAGGATGTCACCGAAGACAGACATCGTGCTTGGGGTGTTGACTACCTGATTGAGCAACTCTACCTCATCACTCCAAAGATTAGTTAAAATAATTCACACCTTTAACAAAACTAGCACAAGAAAAAAAAAAAAGAGCAAGTTTTCTTTGTTTAGTTGTTGCCTGGTTACAGTGAATAATTGGGTTTTTGGGGTAAATGATCAGTCATTCTGCTCAGGTTGCCGTACTTCTCCATTTTGACCAGCAGACGGCGCCAAAGCTCAGAAAAGAGCCCATCTGAATCCATACCTGCCTTATTTTTCCTTCATACCCAATAAATAAATTTTATTGTTATATCTGTTCGTATTATATCGTTAAATCAAGTTTGGGATTTCAATATTGAACACATTTATGCATCCTTGTTGACGTTGACAAATATACAATAGATGCATTTCAATTCAATTGCAAGCCAAAAGAACAATTTATGGTTTTTGTGTACATGCCTCAACAGTGGACTGATAAGTCATATCTGGTGATGTTTACATTGTTCAAACTATGAAAGCGCGCACGCACGCGTGCGCGCACTGACAAGGCTGAATAGCAGAAGGAGCTTTGCCTTCATCCTAATTGGCTGCGTAATCTGGAGTAGCGTTAAGCCCTTTGAAAACGACAAGGACACCAAGACCGGGCATCTTTTACACTAAGGAGTGGAGGGGGGATTGGATCCGTCGATTTTTAATTACTTTCCAAAATTATACTTGCTCTTGACTCAAATTAACATTCTGACGCTCTCCTCAGTTCACTAATGTGGTTAACATGACTTTTTTTTCTTTTGCCTGGGTCACAGAGGATGAGGTCAAGCAAAACCTGGTACCTGGTCATCTTCTCTTCACCTCATCCTCAACTCCCTATTTAAATATTGCATTTTATTTTGCCTCATTTAGTTGTAGGGTTTGCATTAACCAGCAGAGAGAGACATTGCATAGAAATTATTCGATTTAACGCGATTGTTTTTTGTGTTGGTAGAACAATAGGATCCTGCTTACCCACTAATAAAAACTAAAATTACAAATACAGTAAGAGCTCTTGCATTACAATATTAAGAAAAAAACAATTAGCGCAAATGTGCAATCAGTCAAATATGCCAACTAAATACAATTTCCAGATAACAAGGTTCCTAATTTTCAAACGGACGTAATTGTAGGAATTTGGCAATGCCGTAATCACTACTTTTGTCTTAAACACACGCAAGTTTTAGAGAGAGAGGGGAGAGCGAGGGGGAGTGGGGGGGGGGGGGTAGAGAGAGAGAGAGAAAGAGAGAGAGAGAGGGGGGAGCTCGAGCGCCGTACGTGTCTCGTGTGGATTTTACCAAGCGAGGCAGCGCGCAGCGGACTTTGTTTGTATTCCCTGCTTTATTCCTGCACTGATTTGTCTAATTTACCAAGAATTGATTAACATAACAAATTGCATAGTGTTTTTGAAAAGGAGTAGGTGGGGAATTTAAAACAAACAAAAAAACGCAACACGTATCCGGTAGTGGTCCCACGAGCGGAACGACGGGACTTTGGAGACAGACGTGGAAAGCGCAGGCGAAGTAGGGACGGAGAAAAGAAGACATTTGGCTTGCTTTGCAGCGCGAACCGCAAAGAAACGGAATAATGAGGAACGTTTGCTTCATTGTCACCCTCGGCTTGGCAGTCTACCTCTCTGGGGAAAGGGTAAGTTTGTTAAACAACTCTAAAACGGGGAGCAAGAAGGCAACTTGGGTCCAGGGCAACTCAAGACCCCCCCTTTTATTTTTTTGGAATTTGTTTTATGCAACATTTTGCTTTTAGATAATCTGATGAATCATACACTATTGACAATGCCACGTTGATCCACTCAAACTCTGATTAGACAAAAGAAAATCTGGTGTTAATCTTAAAATAAATCTGCCTGATTTTTTTTCTCTCGTAAATGGACCTAATTCTCTCTCCCAATAATCAAGAACTTGTAAAAGACTTAAATTAGTATGGCTATTCGCGTGTCAAGTTGGAAAAACTGCGAGGATGCTTATTTCTAAGCAGCAAAAATCAAGGCGTCACGTGCTATTGGTGACGTGACGTCAGAACAGACGCAAATAAATACAATTTTAAGCTGTATTTACAATTTGACTGACTTTTAGTGGCATCACAATGAAGACAATTTAAATCATGTTTTCCATTAAATAAACTCCATTATTATTGCAATCCCCAAACTAAAATATTATTTCTGACTATTTTCAAGTGAAGATCCATCAGACTTAATGGCGTTATGTAATTTCTTCCAAGCATTTTTTTCTCAGATGATTTTACCTCCGTGTGTGTGTGCACTGTACAGCCCCTTTTTCAAATTAGCCTGGTGCTTGCAGTGACAGATTCTGGCAGCATCATGTGCTGCCCCTGTCATTACTGCCTCCTGTTGTTTCCCCCGGTGGGTTGTGACTTGCCGCTTGGCTCATTGCCTGGTCCTGTGTCAGAACCGGTGGTCCAATTAGCCACATCAGACACATGGTGACCCTCCGTTCTGTTTTTACATGCTTACTTTTAGCTTTTCCAACTGTAGGTTATTCATCATTGACACGGTGTTGCTCCAATTAGCACCAAAGTCTCTTTTCCAATAGAATAGTTGAATTTTACATACAATAGGATGCCATGCAAACTTTAACCTGATCAATATCACTCTCCTATTTATCAGTGTCCCCAAAAGGCCCCGCTGCCACTTGACACATGACATTGATTCTCATTTGGCAACAATTGGTGGTAGATAACCTGCTTTAGGCTTAATTAGTTTTTGTTTTAATTAGCAAATCCCATGGATACTATTGAGTGGCGATTTGAACATGTGGATACAATTCTGAAGCTTTCTTCTATTTATATACCGTTCATGAATTGTAACTGATTATATCCTATTCTCAAAATATGTAAAAAAAGAACAGTAAAAGGTACTGATTGTCACTTCAGAGGAGATTTAAGACGGAAGCAATCACGAGATGAACAAAGTGCGCTCAGCAATTTTCTCAAAAGGGCACATGAGGTCAAATTGCTGTGATAAACTACTTAACTACCTTCAAATTGTCTGAGCTGATTACTAATGTTACTGAATGTGCCATTTCAAAGGATAAAAGGGTTTTTTGTATTGTAATGGATGTTTTATCTCAAGTTTCTGTCTTAAATGATAGTTTTGTATCCGTTGATTTGGTGGTAATGAAATAAGCCCTGCACGCTGACCTTTTACTCAATGAAACATTTTTCAACACTAAAAAAAAACTTGCAGATTTATTGCAAGGCTGTATATACCATTCAAATGTCCTTTTTTATTTTCCAATGAAAAATGTGAGCTGATAAAAGAGCAATATACAAGAACGCAAGATGGAGCAGCTCCAAAAAAGTTTGTTATGTAAACGTTGTGACGGAGGGCTTGAAATGAAAGCACATGCTGTCACGTCGAAAAAGGAAAGCCAGATGCTGTTCTGTGACTACAGCCTCTGCTCTTGTATATTTCATGATGTTCTTTTATTTTGCATTAACTCATCAAACTGCAAAAGTCTTATATTGAGGTATCGCAAAACTCGGCACACAGCTGCTGTTATTTTTTTCCACCTTTCATTTCATTGAGGGAGGGGGGTGGTGAGTTTTGCAAACATCTGCTGGACGGACGTAGGGTGGTCGAGGGGGTTGCTTACCAGCACACAGCTGCCACGCTTTGCATCCGATTAACCCCAAATAAAGTTTAGATGTTCTAGGAGGCTTTTCCTGACATTTTATAAAAAGTTTCACGGTTTCATGTTCACCTTTGGCAGCAGTTATGAACACCAGCAACTTCCACAATTGCAACCATATGATCTCAGATGTTTATTTTGACTTCCTCATTAAAAAAAAAAAATTCCAATTGACTTGTGCAGGTGAGCGGAAACATTTTTTATCTCGGGCTTATTATCGGTATTAGAGCACTGGGCTTTTTCTATCGACTGTAACAGCAGCTTTGTTTTTTCTATCAAATAAAAAGCTGAATTTAAAAAGCAACTCTTTAATCCGGCTTCTCTTACTGAGCAGATGGAAACGTTCTTGGTAACGTGGTTGATGTGACACAAAGAAATGTGGGGAAAACCCTTGTGTTAAGACGTCCCCCCCAGTTTCATTCTGATTTTATAGCCTGACTCCAGTTTGGGTAGGAGAGTCTCTTATTGTGGAGGGAGGGAGATGTTTCTGTTGCTGGGGGGTTGGGGGAAGGTTAAAAGTGTGAAGTCTGTCTCCCTTTTGGTGTTCTCAAGCCAGGACCTGACTGCCTGTTTGTTGTGTCAAGTGTGAAAAATGTCTTACTTGGTAGGGCGGAAGAAAAAGAAGCATGTGGGATTAACACATGTCTTTGCTTTGTTGTGGATTAAAGACAAAAAAATCTGATGATCATACAAATACAATACATGGCTGTAAATGGAAAGTAGGGCAAGTCTTCATCCAAATAAGAACCACATGCTTATTGCCTCATTGTCCTGAGATGCATAAAAGTTGGGTCACGCCACTTCTATCATGAGATAGTTTGTTCCACGCAAGGATTGCTGCCATGTTAAAGAATCTCAAATTGACTTTGTTCTCTTAAACTGGATCTGAGAGCCAAATGTGTTCCATTGAACTCTCCAAAAATGACATCTATGACATCAGCTGGATTTTTTTTTTCCCATTCTGAGATCACTGTGGAAGAAATGACCCGTTTCACACATTTGTGCTGATCCTACTTATGAATTGTTTTATCATCTCGGAACCGGCCTTTCTATTCCATCCCCAAAGTTGAGTAAATGAAAGCTTTTATACGCATTGTACAATTATACTTAATGGACATCACTTCATTTAGAAGCATTTGCATGAGAAAAATTGGTGTTCTAGAAAAAAGACGAGCTCACGCACTCTTTTCATCATTTTGCAAAGAACAAGAACAAATGTTCTTTCGAAAATATGTCAGCGTGACGTAAATATCTATGCATATTCAGTGTACAAACATTAAAAGTCTTATAGCAAGCTTGATCACACCCTAAATCTCGTTTCTCCATCATGGTTGGTTGGTAACTTAATAAGGTCACGGGTATATGTACAGTGATTTCTAGCAGGCAAGTTAATCTTTACTAATGCACTCTGTTAACGGCCATCTGTGTTCTCAAATGCTGTCTGTAAACCCTTTCAGCTGAATAACCCGGCACACCAGTGTGCTATTATTCGGAGATGTTGGAAAAGCTTATTCAACACATTTTGATTTTGAATGCAAATATGTAAGCACCATGTTTCATTTCAAGACTGGTATTTTGATTGATTCATTATAGCAATGAGTATTCATATTTCTAGATGTTTTTTTTTTTTTTTTTGTATTGCAAAGCTTTTTAGATTAGTGCAGGGTGTTTGCGCCGTTGTGGGAGCGAACACAGCAGACTTCATTTAAATACAGTGCAGAGAGAGTTCACTAAAGTCCGCCTCAAGTTGACTAAAAGTATCTTTTTAGATGTTACCGTTCGCAAATAGTGTTTTCACGATACAATTCAGACTAGCAGAGTCGGACGATTTATTTTATCAGTGATTTCGAGACATACCTAGGCTGTGAAGTCATAAAGACACAATTAGTGAGCTTTCTGTAATTGTCTTACTTGAAAGTGCTGGAAAGCATCTGGCGAAGACGAATCTCGCAACAGCTGTTTATGGCATCCAGTGCTGCCTATAAACTCACCTGATTGCATCTGGTTCTGTTTCCATTAAGCGCGCTCGCACTTAGCTATGTGCGATTGGTTGACCGCACGAGGCTTTTAGTACAACTTTTGTTGAACGTTAAGTGCAAACGCTGCTGTAAACATCTGTTGCCTGGTGCGTTTTGATAGTGGCTCTATCCCCGGATTTTCCATTAGACTTGTGTAAATGATGTCACTTAAGTTGTGTTGACATTTTTATTTTGCACTTACTCGACACCATAGCGTCTATAAGTCGTCGGTGAAAAACAAATGGTAAAGTTATACATGGAGCCCTGGGTGGAGCACCCTGAGAAAACATTGTGTTGTTTCAGGAACAGCCTGGCGTCTTTTGAAACCACACATTCTTGCAGAATTACAGCACAGGGAAAGAACTGGAAATGACCATGGAGCTAACTAGAAAATAGAGGATTGGCAAACACAGTCAAAACCATGCTTAGCTGCTGGAATTTTGTTTTTAATCTTTCACCCCAGTCCACGTGAGGTGGTTTAGAAAAAACACCCTTGGCTTTTTCTCAATTGGAAATTGCAAATCCAAGTTTGTTATTGCACAGAAAATAAATCAGACCGTATGCACCATTCCAATTGAAAAGGTTAAGATCGCATGGAAAACTTTGTTTTTATCAATGGACAGATTGAGCATTAGTCAGCATTGTGCGTGCATATGGTCGGAATAATCCATAGGATGAGCTTTAACGTGCCAACCTGCCTCAGTGGGCTAATGTCCAGCAAGTGGCATCAGGTCATCGTCATGTGACTCATCAATGTCGTTAATCCACATATGTAGGTAAATAGGGTTTGGAGTTGAGTCAGTCTCTGCATTTCTATTTAAAATAAATTTATTTATGCCAGACATTTTTGGCTAAATGTTTTTTTTTTAATTCATTTATGCCAGCCATTTCTTGGAAAATGTGACACTTTTTCATGGAGTTGATTAAAGGAGGATTAAAGTGTCCTAGAACAGATATTTTTCATCCCCAGAGCCTTCATAATTTTCATCCTCGGGCATTTGTGGCCTAGACTGGATTAGAGCGACTCGATGACGCCTCGTGAGAGTATTGTAGATGAGCTGATGTATGACGTACGATCATATGGTACAAATTTCCTGCCCTTTGATTTAAATATGCGCATGACAAAGACCATTTTTACCTTTGACAGGTTGATCTTAGTCATCAATTGTTCTATTTTTTTTTTTTCATCTGAGCTGAAGCTGTCACTTTGTCAGTGGGGACGGGCTGGAAAGCACAAAATAGAAAGAGCTGGAGTTATTTTAAGCCCAGGAAAAATCCATTACATGAATAAAATAGAAGTGAAAAAAAATAAATAAATACTGTATTATCCCTTCCTGTCAGAATAGGTTGCGAGAAGACCTCCACCTCACGGGTCAGCTTCAGGCGTGATGCTTCTTCATTCAGTGTGTAAAAACAAACATGCCAACACGTTTGCCAACATAGTTAGAAACGTGCTGGGCAGGATTAGCCTGGGATAATGGGATCAGAGAGCAGCACCTGTCGCACCTCTCCTGTCATGTCACACTTGCAACTACTCTCCTGATTTTTTCTTTTTTTGACAGAATATATGTGACTTATCCCTTAAGCCTTGCTCTCAAAATAGACAACATGGAAAGCAGTAATATCTTACAAACAGCATTTCATTTTTAACTTTGCTTCGTCAGTGCCCATTTAAAGTTTTCCTCCTTTTTTCCGTCTTTATTATCCATTCCATCATGGGTCGCCGCCCCCCCCTCCATGGACTACCCCGCACCCCGCCCGCCATCACCAATCCAAATCCTCTTAAGCAAAGGCTTGGATGGAAATTCAATTGCTGCAGCGGGGATTGTATCAGATCAGTCAACAAAGCGGCAAAATCATTCTCCTTCCACCACCCCCCCTACCTTGCATGCCATTGCTCCATCTGCTTCTTTTCACTCCTCCACCTTTGTCTTTCAACTCATGTCATATTGGGGCATTTGCCAAAGCTGAAAAGGAATGTGAGGAATGTGGGTCATCAGTGGAAAAACTTTAGGTGGCTTGTGTCCATCTTGAATTATCTTTGAGCCCCCAAATTGCCCCTGGTGCTAATTCAAAATATAAAATATACATCTACCCATCATAATTATATGGCATTAATCATTATGTGACTGTGCAGAGGTGCTGTGAGTTCATTGTAAGATGGAAAAGTGAAGAACATTAAATATTCATCCATCTCTGTCTGCTGTTGTATTTGCAATGTTTTGTATAGTGAGGAAGAAGACATTAGTGAAGCCATCCAATTCTCAAGCACATTTACAGCTAGGTGTTAATGATGCGGCCGTGAAAGGATGTTTGTTTATTTATCTTCCTTTTGTTCTTTTCAAAACAACATGGAGAGTTTGAATGCAGTTTTTAGATGCTAAAAAAAAACTTGCTAATTTGACACTGTCAGCAATAATATTAATGAGTTGAAAAAAATATAGGCAATCCATTTTCGCAGTATTTCTAATTTTTTTTTATTAAAAGTGTCTCATTTTTAACAACTTTGAAGGTTGCTAACCAACGTGCATCTCCATGGAAGCCAACTTTGATCCACAATTGAACTGACACCCTTAATTGCTTCCCTTTATAAATAAACCTGTTAATCATCACCGACTGCAACGACTTCAAATGATGCTTTCCGACTGAAATCCATGACTCTTTTATATAAACTTCAGCTGCGATGCCAACACTCACTTTTCCCGCGGGCCGACACGTAATGTGCCAAATGATCACGAGCACATGTGGTCTGTGGACCATGTTGCTTTAACCTGTGCACTGACATGCAAATAGATTCAAAGCATTGATGATTCAACTGTTGATGATGTTTGCTTTGAAACTAACAAAAACTCACAATGAAAAGATCCTGATGTATATCGCTAGAATTAGATTTGTTGAATGAGTTTCAGCTAACCACAAGACTTATATAATATAGTATTCTGGTACGCTGAACCAAGGGGTCACATAGCTGGCCTGAAACATGAGAAATGTCTTTTTAAACATCCCCATGTGAGTTTTGCATCATCATTTGTTATTATTCAAAGCTCAGCACGCTCCCTATGCAAAAAAAAAAAAGGGCCATGATAGTATCAGGCAACAAGAGTGTCATTTTATCAAAGCAAGGAATTTAAAGCTGAAGATATTTTCCCAAAAAATTAGTTGAGGTTTGATCTTTGGGGTAATTTGACAAAACACCCTTTTGGAAACCAGAAAGGGAAAAACTAATGATGCACTTGACATTTGATTGCGGTTCTTTCTTTTTTTTTTTTTGTCACCTGCAGTTGGCCTTTACTAGCTTAGCACCGTGTTCTTTGTTACGGCACCACTTTTCATCTCAGCTTGGTGTAGAAGAGCCTTGGAAGGACACGCAGGTGTTCTATTACGCAATTTCAGTCTTAATAATATTTTTTATAACATAACATGGAAGGTTCACCATTGAATGATATTCCTTGGACTTTTTTGAGAAGATAAATAATTAAGAATTTACAAATAGAGAATATTTGAAGATAAGAATTTACAAACAAGCACAGCCAACATAGGTTTGGGCATTTTTATAAATTCCCCAACTTCCCAATTTCACACAACATTATCTCCCTGTTTTTTCAGGTCAAACATTCCCCTTAAAGTTTCCTATTTTCTCTCTATCTGGAGGGAAGAAAGATGGCGTGGCGCGGCAAATCTTTCCCTCCTCCGTATTAGATATGACTGGAAGGTGAGAAGCCATTTCCCAGTGTCTCGAATTTCACAGCTGACAAAGAATGAACCCTTTTTTTTTTCACGTATATCAGGAGTCATTTAACCAGGCTGAGGAATTTCCCCAATTCCCAACCTGGGGAGCAAAAACAGCGAGCAGTGGAGCTTGCAGGGGTCTGGGAATTTGCTCCTTGTTGTGCACACTGCAGAAAGCCAGTCATGCTTGGTGAGTTCAGATAGCACAGCACTGAGGTATTCTCTAAATAAGGCCACATGAGCCCCGCATTGTTTTCTTATTCATGAGATCTAGCAGCACTGGGTGAGAAATTTCATCAGGTGGCTCGCAAAATCCCATCCGAGAAGCAGTTGATAGCTTTTAATCACTTGCAAAATTAAATCATCCGTAATGTGTCGCAGAAGGTTGGCTTTTAAAAAATCCCACTCGTGCATATTATTAAAGCATTCTTTCGTGTGTTTCCTCGCTTGAAATATTCAGAGGCGTGGAGATGGGAGTCTTTTTTTTTTTTTTTTAGTACGTCTGTTTATTTCTCGTGAAATGGACTTGACTGGCTTTCCTGTAAGGAAGTAATATAGAGCAAAGGGGAAATAATAGCGGATGTATTTTGTCTCTAAGAGGAAGAGAAAATCAGTCAGGGGTATCTTAACTGCCTTAAAAGTCAAGCTTGACTAGTGATGAATATGTTTAAATGGGAAATAAGTAAAAAAAAAATGGCCAATGTGCTTTTTATGCTCTCTCGGCCACACGCAGAAACAAAAAAAAAAAGCGCTGGAGGAACTCCGAGGCTCAAAGAGTTTGATTTGTGTCAATTTCCTACAGGAACTTCCGTCCTCTCTTCTGAGCCCGCAGCTGAAAGACTATCAATTAGTTCCTTATTATGATCCCCAGGAGGGCCATAAAAGTTTGAGTGGGTTCAAAGAGCACATTTACCAAACTGTTTTAAGTCTAAAAATAGGAAAACTCAGAAGAATTCCGGATTGTTGCATTGTCATGCACACGCAAAGTCAGTCTGAGATTCTCCAAGTCGAAAAATCAGAGCGAATCTGAATTACGATGTGTCTGCCAGCCAGCCCTCTTGCACTTGTTTTCAATTTTTTTTTTCTCTTCCCTTCTGAAGTTAGTTTTGATGTGCCTGTGTATTCATCTCAGGCCTTGGAGATGTGAAAGCTGGATGTGTGTGTGTGTTGGCACATAAAGCAATCCCGTGGGTGCTTTCATGGAGATGCAGATGTTGCTATTGAAGGACGGCTACTTCCTTTGACCTGACTCGGATTTGAGTTCATATTTGGGCCGTGGCTGAGAACAATTCATCCAAACGTCCGTCGGGCCCTGCAGGCACTTTTCTATCTCCCTCCTATAGAACCAAATGTAAATATTACCCCGACGCGGAGTGTAAGCCATATTTTTCTCGGGCTTTTCACACAGCTGGCTCCAGGCTATGGTACTGTCAGTCGCAGGAACGGGTTGGTTATTGGCTCCGTCCTTCTTTCCCAGTTTTCTCATCCCTCATTTGTCCAGGCCGCTTTTTGCTCAATCGCCTGCGAGCATGCCTCTTATCTGTCGTTTCTTTTGTCCAGAAGCTCCATTCCGGTTTACAGGTCACGAGACGAGCGGTTGTTAACGATCTCGGGATTTTTCAACGGGTTTGCGTATTGTGTTTATGTAAGTGTTTGATTTTTTTGACGGATGTTGAGAGGTTTGCGCGCCTTTGTGTGTCTACGCTCGGCTGCACAATGAGCTTTGCTCAAGTGCATGTTTGCCTCCTCCTCCTTTTGTTTGGAGATTTTTTTTTTCTTTAAAAGGTGGACGTTTATAGCTTGAGGTGTGCTCCGAAAGCTTCAAGATGGACTCTTGAAGGAAATTTCTCTTTCCTGTCAACAATATATTGTGGAGGATTTTCCCAACAATTACAAAATGATGGTTGGCTAATTTTGAATCATGATTTTCTTTTTTTAGAGTTAAAATAAACGTACAGGTTCTATGTGATTCTGCACAGCCGTACTTGTTCTGATTGATGACGTGCACAACCCAAAACTTTTAGAATTGCAAAATAAAAAACACCACAAGTCACCCTAAAAGGTATTTTTTTTTTTTTATCGGCCGTCTAGCTCTTCAATCTTTTCCATTAAAAGTGAAAAATGAAAGGACTCAAATGTTTGCTCAACAGCTATAAAAAAAATAGAGCTGCTGTAGCCTAGCTGAAGATTCATATATCAGCTAGCACTCGACATTGGTAGTTGCCAGACTGCTGTCTAGTCCGGCTCAAAAAAAAAAAAAAATGTGATAAGAGCTGAAAGGAGTCACAAATGTCAACACTCTGATAAAAAAGAGCAAAGTTTATCAGAAATGTCCGTGACATTGAAAGTTTCCTACTCCCTCATCTTCATTTTATAAATGCAACCGAGGATTCCCATGAAGAATAACAAATAAAAGAAGAAATGGATTAAAAGCTCCTTTTGCTCCAATCAATATTGTTGGCTGTAGTAAACACCGCATACATTAGTCACACTCTCCAGACTTGAATGCCGATGCAGTGTCAAGTTAACATGCTCAATTGCTTTCCGTCTATGTTTCAATGAATTAATGAAATACTTGCTAACGGCTTCTAGTTGGCGACGAGCGTGTGTGGGCTGCCTTTATCTCATTAGCATCCTTTGTCACCATGTGAACTGCCCTCCCCCCCTCCTCCATTGTGCTCTTATGCATTTTGACCTGTGGAGCGAACGGAGACACTGAATGGCTTTGCTTGGGGGGGGCGGGGGTTGCATTGGAAAGACGAAAAGCCAATAAGGTGAAGATAAAGTTGCTTTGAACAAATTCTTTCTTTGATCAGACGGCTGAGCAATGGAGGGGCTTTCTTTCTTTCTTTCGCAAGACACTTGACGGAGAAGGAATGGTATTGTTTTCTTCGTCCGTCTTTAGCGCCGTGGACTGCTGGCGTTTTTTTTTTTTGTCATGGAAATATGCACAATTACTTGAAAGCACCACATGTGAATATTTAGGAAATTGGAGTCTCGGATTTTCATCTTTGGAATGTTTTTCGGGAGAATTTCCTTGTCTGATTGTGACGTCAAATGGTCTGATGAATTCATTTCTGGGTTTTTTTCCCTTGTCACGATTTTGTTTGCCCAAGCACAGCTGGTCTTAAACAAGCATTAGTGTGGCCTAATTTCTCATTAGCCAATTCTCGTCTATTCTTCTGCAGCTAACAAAAGAACGCCCCTCATTGGTCTTTCTGTCACGCCAATTGATTGTTTCCTCTAATCCAATGTCTTTCAGCTTGAGGTTTATCAGCACAACTTCCTTAGAGCTGACCTGGAACTGTCGCAAATAGATCCCCACAATGGGATGATATATTGTCTGTCTTTTTTTTATTTTATTTTTTTTTAATTCCCATTCTGAGCAGGACTGTTATTAGGTCCAATACAAATTAGTCAATCAGACTTGAATGGATGTTGCCATGGATGCCGGTATAAGTATTCAAGTCACATTTACACTCAAGACAACACAAGATATCCCAAAAATTCAATATTATCGAGTAGCCTCTGGAATGAATACAACACTTTTTTTTTTTGCTGGAGAGAGCAGTTATTGATTTTCTTCTTATATCCCGTTATGTCTTAAATCACACATATGGCAAGAAGGAGCTGTTTTTTCTTTTTTAACAAACTTTTCAGGGCTTTTCATTACCATTAAGCCATAATACAAACATTCCAACCAATCAGGCCGGTTGTCACGAAAGAGGTGATCCGAGCTTGCTTTGTCAGTTGTCAACAAATGCTGCTTTAAAGTCACATATGCATTTTTTTTTTAATTTAGGAGTGATCAAACCGAATTCTCAATTTTTTTTTTGCAGATAGCACAGGCAGCCAAGACCTCCTCCCAGGCTGATGACTTATACCTGGATGACGCAGGCTCAGGAGGTTACTACCCTGAAGATGATGATGATTTTAACTCGGGGTCAGGCTCAGGTAAAAAATTTCAAATTTTATTCTGTATTTTATGCATCAATTTCAGTCCTTCACGCAGTGTGAAAGAAACATCAAGGACATTTTGCAACATCCTTTTTGTGTTTTATACAATCATCTCCCAGGTGCAGGTGAAGAAGTGATTGAAGAAACGGTGACTGTTAGTATGGTGTATATTGCACCCAAAGCAGAAGAACCTACCAAGGACTCCACCAAAGATTTCACCCCCAAGGTGGAGACAGCCACAGTTCGAGAAACCGCCAGGGACAACACACCCAAGAAGCCGTTAAGAACAGAGGTCAGTAGAACAAAAGTTTCACTTCTGTTGTTTTGACGTAAGTCGGTGACGTCAAGAGTGATCGATGAAGGATTGTGTATTTTGATGAAAATTATTTGAAGCGTCAGAGGTCAATAGATTTTCCAAAAAGAATTTTGCCCCGCAGCAAGCAGCACCGTTCTCATGGTAACGTCACAACATTTCACCCACCCACACTGATGTTTTTTAGAATTCATCCTTGCTGTCAGTCAAGGTAATTCAAATTAGTAGTTGTTTTCAATTCAAATGGTCGGGAAAAAGAAAAAGACGTCACTCATGTATTTTGCTCATTATAAAGCTCCGTGGAGACAAAGCGGTACAGAAAATGGATGGATGGATAGATGGACTGTTTACCAAAAATGATGTGCCAGGATAAAATAAAATAATCACAGTAGCCTGTTATTTTTTTGACTCTTTCTGGGCTAGGAACTATTTGATTTATTAATACATCAATAAATAAAAAGAAATACAAATGATCAGGTTACTCTTACGATAAAGATTTCCATTCGTTCCGCTAGACAACAGAGTAGCCTACATCTGTTTGAGATTAGTCGAAAGCTTCCCTAAAGAAAGTCCTACCTGCTGTCTCACTGACACAAAATCACGGGATAACCTTAACGCCACCCTGGGCTCATTTCAGATGCAACTGTTCTTCTTTCCTACGTCAGTAGATTACGCTAATCTATACAGGCAACTTGGATCCATTCCAGTTCAATTCTTAGCCGGCCAACTGTTTTCACCGGCCCGCTTCGCTTTACGTGGTTAACGATATTAAAAAAAATGATGTTCTCTCTAAATCCAGGCACCACCAGTGGCTGTTACGGAGGACATGAAGAGGAACCAGATGACCAGCACAACCGGTGCCCCAGGCTCGGCTCAGGAGCCCATCGAGGTCCGCACGGAGAACCTCTTCCAAAGGACGGAGGTGTTGGCAGGTATGTGCCATTCAACAACAACAAATCTGGTGTCAGATCTTCCATTGTCAAGGAAGATAAAATAGATTGAGGAACGTCTCATTTGTTCTGCTTTTACTATTTTAAACAATTATGACTAAGTAAGCGTGTTTCCCTTTTTTTTTTGCCCCTGGCTCTGTAGTCCTACGTCTCCCACCTGATCCACTTCTCAAAATAAATGCTTTTAATAAAATCCATCTGTTTTCCTCCACGGGACCTTGTGGAGTTCACACCGGCGTGGGTGTTCAAAGCACCTTCTGCCTTGTTTGAGAACACGGATAGCGCACGGCGTCTGATCCCATCCGTCTTCTCCCTGCATGTCTGGGTTTCACGTTTGATTGGCACCTCACTTCCATTCTGTCTCAGCCATCTCGCTGGTTTCTTTTTGATAGGCACCTTTTTATTCAATGCGGATTAGAATGACAATTAGAAAGATCTCTTCATTATTTATGGGCCAATTAAATGACATGAATAATTTTTTTTGCTTCTCAGCTGTTATCGCCGGAGGGGTGATTGGATTCCTGTTTGCCATTTTCCTCATCCTACTCCTGGTTTACCGCATGAGGAAGAAGGATGAAGGCAGCTACGACCTGGGCGAGAGGAAACCTTCCGGTGCAGCCTATCAGAAAGCCCCAACTAAGGAGTTTTATGCATAAAAGCCCCGCCCACTTCTCCTGGGATCAACAAAACACAAGCGGCTGCCCCCGAGCCGCAGCCTCTGGCAAGAGCGAACACGAGAAACAATATGTTACAATGTTGATTTATGGAAAAATAGCATAATGGGAAGCTTTTGCATAGCATATTGTTGTTAAGATTTTTCCCTTTTTAAAAAAAAAACAAAAAAAAACAAGCTTTCCTTGTTTTATGGCAACTGTCAGTGTATTGTATGAAAAGATTTTTTTTTTTATTAAAAATAACACAAACAGGATCTGTAAAGGTGAGAAAATCAATCGCATCTGTCTTCTGTCTAAGGAGCTTGTGTTTAGTCGCTGACTACTTTTAACTGCAGCAGTATGTTATTTGTAAAGAAGAAAGAAAAAATCAAACGTGGAAATAATTGAATATAATTATTCTGTATCAATCCTACTTTTTTTTCTTATTTTTTTTTTTTAATTTTGTCTTAGCATGTCTGATGTTGATCTCTAAAGTTGTATTACATTAATTTATCTTTTCTCTGATGTTGAAAAATGCCTTTGTAGTTTTGATGAAGCTCTTTTTGTCTTCACATTAACGCTGTTAATAGTCAATGTAAATTTTCTCCCTTCAGGTTGCAACGTTTCTTTTTTTTTTTTGCTCTCACGCCCATTTTTGAATAGAGGTGAGCATGACATCATGTCTTGTTTATTTGTGGGTTAGTTTTTTTGGGGGGAGGGGCGGGTGAACAGCATTTTATTTTTAAACACAGGAATTAGTCCGAGATGGAAGAGTTGTCTAAAAAAAGAAGAAGAAAAAAAGATTGCACACGATTGTTTCGGTGTCGGAAGTCTCTTATTACGATTTCAGTCACCTTCCCCATCCTTGCCAAACTAGCATCCTTCAACCCTTCCCGGGCCTCTTTTTCTCTCTGTTTACCATCCCGCCCACCTTCTTTTTTAGTCCGACTGGAGCACGGCCAGTTAAGCTGTCAATGGCCTGCCCCACTTCCTGCTTTGTGCTCGTGTTGATGCTTTGGGCCTAAAGACGAGCTCAATGAAAAAAAAAAAAAAAAAAAGCTTTATTGGACACAAACACCAGACCACATGCAGAGCACATACCACGGAAGAAAAAAAAAAAAAACAGCAAAGACACATGTGGAAACTTCTACACAAGTATTCTTTTTTTTCTCAAATGATAAATAAGAAGGCTTAAAAATGTTCAGTGATGCCTACAACAGACTCTTCCACTTCTGTGTTCATTAATATTCTCTGCCAGGGCAAAGGTCATGACAAACCCAAAGACTCAACCCAATCCTGTGTGTTTATTTTCTCAATTAAAGAGGCCTGCCCTTCCAATAGCTTATTAGTATACGGAAAGATATATAAATACAGTATATATAATGTATATTCACAAATGTTTTAAACCTTCAAAGTGCCTACCATTTGGATAAGATCACGCTCGCAGTGAGCGCGAAGCAGGTGTCGAAACAGCTCGACTGGCATTCAGTGTGCATGGATGACTGTAATGGTAACATTTTTTTTTTTTTTTTTTTAGTCTGATAAAAAGCTGACAGTATTGTACCTATAAGTTGAAACAACACTACTGAATAAACATTGTGGCCTAATAACCAATTGCCTTTGTGATTTTTTTTTTTACACCTCAAGTCGTGACTCAAATATGCTAATTGGTGTGATTTTTCCAAGTAAATGAAAAGCATGTCGAGGAATGGATACTATAGGGATTGCGTGAAAATGATGGAAGCAATTAACATTTTTGAACATCCCGAGCGTGCCATTACTAATTACTAAGGTGTGAATCTTTACCATGCCCAGGAGGAAAAATACAAATAAAATCCAACAACAAAGGGAAGAAAAGGCCTATTTGTTTTGATTCATTTAAAGAAATGCAAAAATTTACAAGTACATGCAAATCATTGTTGTCACTTGATAAAAAATACATTTAAAAAAAGATATTTTTTAACGATGCACTGTAATCAACTAAAATTTGTTTTTGTCAAATTTTTTTGGGTCAAATATTGCCTTCATCTTGTATGAAAGAACACAAATTCCTGTACCTTTTTTTTAAAAAATTGCACTTGTCACTCTTCATCTATTTGCATGATGTTTACATTACTGCTGTAATAATCACCATGGTTACAAATCCCACGGTGGAAACAACCATTATGTTACGACAATACACAGAATTGGAGAATATTGTTTCATGGAATCGTGCACACACACAAAAAGTACACAGCGCAGGATACAAACGACATAAAAAGCTGACAGACTGTGACCTTCTCACTAATGGAAAAGACCTGTTTTTTTTTTTTTAACATGACAGAAAAGAGAACTGAGCCAACATGCAGCGATAATTCTTCCGAATGACTACGCTCACGTGCACGTATTGTGTCCCATGTTGTTTTAGTTGAACTCCCCTTTTCTTGTCCATTTCTAAGGAACCAGGCCAAAATGGCGACGTGATTTTTACCCAGAATCAATCTATACAATAAATATGTAGCCCGTATAGTGCTTAGTGTAAAATGTAAAAGTTTAAAGTTGAGATTTTTCCTCATGAAAAAAAAAAAAACATCTCTGTGTTCACTCTCTTAGATGTTCATCTTTCATCCCACCTTTTGTTCCGTTCCCTTTGTAGCTCCGGTTAATTTAATAAAGCTCACGGCTATAAACTGGCAGTCGGCATCAAACCATGCAGAAATGTCAAAGAAATGGCATCCAAGATAAACAGGCTGTCAGGACTCATATAAGCCCATGGCTGGAGACTTTAAGCCAGAGTCCGACCCGGCTGGACATGCGCCACTTCGCTGACCCGAGCGGTACAGACACAAGTTCACATTTTGCACCGAGCCAATTTTGACACCACGTCATAATTTCACAAACACAGTCTGACTCAGATATTTTTCCTTCAACCTCAGTCGACGCATGCAATTTGGAAGCTGAGAAGTAAGCTTCTGCCTTCAACTAAATCCAGATGTTACATGGCATACACGTGCCATTTTGTTTTGTGGCCTTGCACAAGCGGAATATTTCGAATATTACGATTTTGAAAAGGATGACCTCATGTCATTGGTGCTCGTCCAATTTGAGGTTCTGCAATTTCTTTAAAAGCTGTCCGCCCAATGACCCAATAGGGGCTTGCTGACAGAGAATTCGATTTTTCTTGAAGTTCTAAAAATCCACAATCTATCAATATGATAAGAAACAGGCTTTTTAAGAAAATTTCCCGTAAGATGGCCACACCCTGTGACATTAATCAGAATGCTTCTCAAGCATGTTCTTAAGATGACCATTTGAGATGACCCAGTTTTTCAGTCCAGCTGTTGTCTTCTGTTCCTTATTGGCCAGTCAGGAAAACTATTCAATCTGCATTGCTTACAGCTGGAATGCCTCCCAGAACATTCCAACCCAATTGCAAGTTCCTCCCCATGACAATCTACACAACGTACACAAAACAACATGTACTCTTCAGTTAAAACATTCATTAAAACATAAAATTAACTCATTCATTGCCAGCTCAATACAAATATTTGACGTCTATTCTCGCCAATGGTAGTGAAGGAGTTCATTTGAACTGCCAGTCTTAAAATGGTCTTGACATTTCTTTAATGGGACATTTTGGGAACATCGGATGGAATATTTGATAAATATCGAAACACGATAGAGGAAGGACTCTCGACCGCCAGGCAGTCGTGCTAGCCACGACTCCACCGTGTAAGAATATGTCACGGTAATGTTCTACTTGAGCAAGTCCGACTGAGCTTTCTCATCCATTCTTTATAGCTGCACCACTCAGTGTAGAAATGTGTCTGACAACCATTTGACACTGACAACCTCAAAGAAAAATTAAAAGCCATGCTCGGGAAGATGACAAATGTTAGCAGTACACTACCTTGCCAGATTAGCACACTTTTTCCATTTGCATATAAATCAAGTCAATTCAGAGGAATGTTTTCCACTTAATCACAGAGTTCCGACTGATAATAATTGCCAGTATGCCAACTTGCCTCCCCTTAATAGGATTTGGAAATCATTTCATTCCTCTCAACTCCCTCCCATGAACGTCGTTACATGATATTACTGGTGTTTGATTTCTCCTTCGCTGAGGGGAACGCGATTTCTGTTTTTGATTAAGGTTGTGATGATGTTCAATTCTTAGGCGACACTGAAGAGTGGAATAAGAAGAACTGTGTTTAGAGTACATCGCTTTTATTTCCTCCCAAAAAATGCATGTGCAAGATTTAGGGTATATTGGATAATGTAATAAAAAAATAATAATTCTCAACTACAATTTCCAGCTAAAAGAGGTCATCACAGGACATAATGTGCTATAATTTTATCAATTACAAATAGTAGTAGCATTACAAATAATAGGAAGATCTCCCTCATGGAAGGTGCAAGGTCGCCATTTGGCATCGTAACAGCATCGGAAAAAATAACAACAATGCATTAGGCAATCAACTATAGTACTGCAATTTGAAATCATTCTTGTGTGCAAAATCAAAAGCCAGCTATTACTTTCATCATCTGTCATTTTACAGTCATCTGCTATTTCTTTTCCCCTTATAAAAGCTTTGTCATTTTAGACTTGAATTTATTTTCGCTTACATTGCCAATCAGGTTCTTTTGACATTTCGGGAGCATTTTTTTTTTTCCCTTGAAAGCTCTGTAATGCTTCTCGTGGACAGGACAAAGAAGAACTAGCTTTATTACTTTTTAAGAGCCTGAAATCAGGAAAGTTGAAAAATGTCTTCAAACGATACGAGCCCATTGCCGATTAATCGATTAATATTGATACCTAATATATAATACATACGTTGCAGTGCAAAATGGATAGTCTTAATGGATTGCTTTCGGGCAAAAGTCAAACATAAGACAGCATTGTTCTGCATATCGATTAGAAAGGGGGGCGGGGAAAACAGAGCGCTACCACAAAAGATGAGGATGACCTGCAGCAATATGGGGAGGAAGAACGTGGGAGGGATGACTTGAGTAGTAGGCGGTAGTCAAATCGCCCACGGAGACACTTTGTTAAGATAACAGAGAGTTATCAGTGCCAGGGAGCATGATGGGAGGGAATCACCATCTCCTTGGGAATGTGCATACTCGTGTCCCTGAGTGCCTGCAACTCAACCTGCAGCTACTCACAGCACACATGACCAGGCGTCAATGACCTCACGGACAAGAAAAAAATCACTGAACTTCAAAGTGCTAACTGCATGGACCACCACGGTTAGTTAGAAACATTATCAAAAGTGAGGTGGAGAAAGAACGAGAAGGTTTTACAAATAGGCTCAAATATAGCATCAAAAAGGAGCCTGATATGCTGGAGCTGGTGGTCCCCCTTTTTTTTTTTTTTTTAGGAGGACACTAGTGCCGTTCAAATCCCAACTCACTTCAAAGACTCTTCATTAAAGCTCTGCCTGGAGTCGAGTCCGTCAAAAAAAAAATCATCCTGCTGCTCATCCCCCTTTTTTTTTTCCAGACTGTCGAGTTGTCTTGCTCACTCTACTCATCAACGGCTTCCACTCAGCCATTAAGAAGCAGCATGTGAACAAAATAAGTGAGAGAAAGGCAGTGTGAAGAAGAGATGGAGCACAAAGGAAGGCAGATCAAACAGCTCCTATGAGCGATAACCCTTTAATAGGATTGAATGGCTTTTGTTGTTGCTCATGCTTAATCAGTGAGCAAAAGGTCTTTGGCTTAGTACTGGTCATTTGGTACCCCAACTGCAATAAGAGAATGAAAAAGACAAAAATATTTGATTGATCAGGTCTCTGATCAAAGTTTTGTTAAACCAATTCATTATGAATCTGGCGCTTCCAAATCAGCGGAGAAAGATTCCAACTCAGCCGTGACTGTCATGAGTAATCCAGAAAATGGCCGGATGGAAGGTTTTGCCAAACTGGCTTTGTTTTCATACTTTCTGCATGGAGTCATGTGCTGTTGTGTGGACTGCGGTCAAGGCTGGACACGCCTGAATGCAGCTCGGGATGTCATGGAGTGGGACAAGAGGCCAGCCATGGTCGGGCAGCTACCGGCCCGTCGAGTCTGTGTGATTGCAGGCCTCTTCTCCAACAGACCATCTTTTTTTTTTTTTTTTGTGCTGCAGAGTGAGATTAATGACTAGAAAGAAAACAGTCATGGTCACATCTTGTCTTCTGCCTATTTCAACATGTCACCACAGTAGAGAAATGATTGCAAAGATATTTTATTTACAAGCAATTGATCCATCAATTCATTTTTCATTGTCATAAAAATCTATAAAACGAGTGGGGGGGGGAAATATGGCCGTCTTCTTCCTTTATCAATGTCTAACTGAGTCAGAAGATGTGCTGCCTCATGCCTGGAAAACAGCTTTGATTGTTAATCCATAAATGATTAACTGGAGTTATATTTTTAGCAGGGAGCGAGAGAGCCATTTTGAATGAAGTGAGCCATTCACTGAGTCCATATTCAAACCAAAGAGATTTTAACTCGGGATGCTTTGAAATATTCATTTTAGTGCCATGGATTTCAATCCCCGGGGGATTAGAAGAGGAAGAAGCTTTTACATATGGGAGGTGAAAAAGATCAAATATTATTCCGTATTATTTCTCCTGCAGCCGTTTTGTCAGGACTGTCTTCCGTGTCGTACTTAAAAAATTAATTACTGAATGTTTACTGTTTCACTTGAGATGACACCATCTTTGAAAGCCGGTTCTTTTCAGGCAAATCCATGACTGGTGGGATAAAGGTAGGAGAACTTTGAAAAACGTTTTAAAGCTCCACACAATAGACGAAGTGACTCAACTTTATTTTCCAGCACTGAAGCCGCAATGTGGGTACTAATACAGCTGTCACTACAGCAGACAAGAACGTGAAAGAGCAGACCTCCCACACGACTACATTTTAAATTTGCTGCAGTAATTATCCAAATTATGTTTTGAGCTGTTCCACCTTGGAGCCTCCTTGATGCATCGTGGAGCGACGATAAAACATTAGGCCATTGGTGTCGAACATAAGGCTCGGGGGCCAGATACGGCCCGCCACGTCATTTTATGTGGCCTACATTTTGCATCGACTTTGTGTCATTACTAATATTGTCTTCACTTTTAAAAATAAAAAGAGATATTGCCATGTATTGCTTTAAGTTCATGCAGTAACTCAAAGTATATCCACACTCTATTTTCTTTTCCATGGTAATGCATTTCCGAGCTCTCTTATTACCTAAAACTCGCTGTAATGACTGAATGCAAATCACATTTGTAGCGTGGAAACGAGTGGGTGGTGGAATGTGAAGGATCTTTTATTCCTCTACAAGCGTGAACATTTTGAGTTGATTATTTTCCTTTATTATGCGACAATCCACTAATGTTATGCATTCATTTCAAAACATACATGTACTTATTTCTTTTGGTGGCTCATGGAAGGTTATAGAAGAGGAACGAGGCGTCCAGCTGTTTTAATTGCATAACAATAATAATCATATGGTGATTCGTGGTATTAAATACGCTGAGATCCAAAATAGATTCACTTTCCGTGGTCACGCTGCACACTTTAACGCCATTATTGACAAAATTCACAACAGTTGCCATAGTAACTTCTTATAGAAAGTATCACTAAGTGAATGAGAACTGAAGAAACACTTTGGGTTTATAATGACTGGAGAAAAAAAAGAAAAGGAAGGCCAGATGATGAAAAGAAGTGCATTCTAACAAAAAAAGGTTGTGTTTGAAATATTTTTGGAGTACGATGTACGTCTTCTGAACATTGACAGCTAAAAATTCATACAGGGCGAAATTTGACCTCTCGTGACCCCTCGTCCAACGTAAGGCTGGATGCGTAAAGCTGAAGCCAGCTGTGGTTATCGCTAGCGGCGAACGTGGCGTATCGCTCTTTCAGCCACATAAATGAAAACTAAATGAAAGTCTCTCCCGATGGTCGGAGTGTTGCGCAAGTGGGGCACCGAGCGAGGTCCTGGGATAAGCTGATTACGTGGCAGACCCGTATTCATTTCCACATGCCTTTAAGAGCAGAGTGACATGGCTAAGCTTGTCCGGTTCCTCCTCTCTGCTGGGTACAGTTTGGGCTTCTTTTACTCATTTCCATACACTTACATAACGGTACAAAAAAAAAAGCCTTCAAGGTAAGAACATTACCAGCCTCAAAGCGAATAATTGTGAAGGCGTGAATTTTTTTTGAACCGTTCCATAGATTCTATATTTTTGCTGTTTGTACTGATCAATTAATATCCAAAGTGAAAAACAATGTTGTACCAAAAAAATCCTCAAAAGGGCAAAAAATATTTTCAACATGTGCTTGCTGGTGCATATTCCTGCACACTCACGTTTTCAACACCTCACATGGCTTCTTTGGGTGTCACATGGTGTAGCAGCTGAGAAGACAGCTGGGGATGCTCTTCAATTGTCAGCGGCTCTCATTTAGTGTACAGAAGCTCTTCTTAATAGAGGTCAAAGGTTGACATCACAGGCATGGTGTGAGCACTTGCAGAATGTGTCATCGTTCTAGGTTATTAGGTAATAGTTTATTGGGATTCATGTGGAAAGGAAAGTATGGGATGCTTAACAGGTGGTAGCACTTGATCCGTTCTTTTCTCTTCATAATAGGAAATGTGTTTGGATGTCACGTAGAGGCCAAGCTAATGCTCTGACGAAGCCGCAGTATATAAATGCAACAAACCATGAGACTATTTTTCTTGCATACCCCAATGCATATTTTTAAAATGGTTGGCTTATAATCACTTGAGTCAAGGAGTACTTTTAAGTGGCTCCATGAACTCAAGGATAAGAAAGGTGAAGGCGAAGCCAGCGATAAAGCATTTGAGATTGTGCGACTCCTCCGGTCTGTCCGAGTGGAGAGACTGACTGGTACCGAAACACTGACAGGCATTCAGGATTCTGATAAACGGCTCTTTTCTCCCACTGCTGTTATCTCAACACACTCATGTGTGCCTCCGCACCCACATGATACATTTCACTCTCATCACCATCACTTATTTTTTTGATACACTTTTTTTTCTACGTGGAGTTTCAGCGTTGAATACTTTTTGAAACAACGTGATCGCACAAAGTTTGGCTTTAAAATTATCTGTTATTTTTTTTAAATGAGTCAAAAACATCTTCCATAAATATAATTTGGAAATGCCATGAAATAAATGTATCTTAGAAATTAAAAAAGTTGACATGGAAGCAGTAGGCCACATGTCAAAGCATTAATAAGTCCATAAATCTTCACCTCACTAGATTTCCCTGGTGGTAAAAATTTTTTCCTTAAGATTTAGGCCAACGATTTGTCTTCCTTTGTTATAATTTTAACGATAAGCTACGAAGCACTGCAGTGCGCATCTTTTCATACCTTTGTATGCATTGTCAATAAAAGTAAAAAAAACATTAACTGGATGAATTATGCATGTAACAATGATCACGGTTTATAAGCATTACTTTTTTTTTTTTAGCACATATCCATTAAAGGTTTATGCCTACTTAAGCTATCTGTACAAAGTAGTAAACAGAGAACACAGCTGTCTTATACAAGTTAGGACATCTGCCTCTTTTGCAATGGCTCATTAAATTGTCAACAAAGTCAAAGCAATGCAATTATTCCATTAGCACTAACAATCCAACAAAGGCCCTAACCTTGCACATGTGGGTGTATGATGCACTTTCTTATTAGCAGTTTTTTTTTTTTTCCACAACCTCTCATTATACTTCAGCACTGCTGCTATTGCTAATTAACTTACACACATATTACAGCAGACTGCGGAATGCACAAGCCGTAAAAATGTGCAGTACAAAAGATAATGTTTAGAACAAATTAACAATTCAGTGCTGCAGTATTAGATTAGTAATAAATTTTATGGAGTGGATCATGTGAAAAGTCACACGACGTGATGAGAGACAGAAGGCAAGTGGTTAACTTTTTTTTTTTTCTGGAATGCCTGTCTTGGATGAATAAACACAATTAAAAATAATGATAATTAATCAAGTGTTTAAGGTGATTATTTTCAGATCATGCCAATTAGTACAGTATTTAAAATGTAAAATATATTTTGAGTTTTTGAAAAAACAGATATGAATATCCCCCCACAACAGCCGCAGTATACGTGTAATGACGCCACCTCTTCTAACTAGCTCACGGATCTTTGATTGCCCTCCTCTTCCTCCAATTTCACCCTTTCATCTCTTGCCTGCACATCTCTGATCTACATTACTCACCCCATTGTTGACGGAGAAAATAAAAAGAGGTTCAAGAGGTATTTGTGACTGTCAAATAAAATGGGGCATCGGCTCTTGTGTTCTATCACCAAGCACTAAAAACCGTTCCTTCCATTACCGCCACAATAAACCATTTAGTTCTCCCAACGCGTTGCTTTCTCCTTTAATCAGCATCCGGTGTGCTTTTTCATTGTAAATCGCTTGTCGCTATCGCTATGTGTGTCTCTCTAGGTGTTAAGAATGATCTCCATCTGGCCAGGCATGTGCTGGTTGCTGGATGCTATTATCACAACATGTCAAGAGTGCATACATGTGCCCGGGTCACATGAGAACAGAAGGTTGATGTGTAGAACCATAAGGAAAAAAAAAAAAAATCTATATTTGGCAACAGACATTGTGCATGTGTGAAATAATCTGGTATGTGTTTTTAAATGTGATAAGAAATCACATGATGGTGGATTTACATAATAAAGATGGGCCAGGTGGAATGTTGCTAGTACAATGATATTGATCCGATTCTGAAAGCCGATTTATTCTTGTTTTGTGCCATACAAGATTGAGAAGTTTTTGTTAGCGCACTTGTTTACTGCTATTGACGTCAAAGAGTTATTTTTACTGAGCTGCCAGTGAATGAATTAAACAGTGAGTGAAGATTACAAATATATTTATTTAATTAAAAATGATGTTTGGGATTGGGATGACATTTGGAAAAAAATCTAAGAATCTTAAGACGTCATGATGCTGCTTTTACGACGGAAAACTGCCTTGTTGACTCCCATGATTACATAGGCTGGATTTTTTTTTTTTAAATCCTACTCCAACTCCAGAAACCACAGTGTAGACACACACAATACTGCGTCTCCACTTTGTCAGACACTCCTAACAACTGTCAGGGTGGCATACTATGAAATATGAACGTCAGACCGAGACGTAGTTAAGAGCCAGGAAGATGAGAGTGGAAAAGAGAAATGTCGCATCCAGCGGGAAAGAAAAACGTGTCTTGCAAATAAAATAAGAAAGACGTAAAATAACTTCCTGTTTGCCAAGACTGAAATAGCCTTGGCTGCTTATTCAGCGTCTTTACGGTAGAATGGTCTAGCGTGTAACGTCAGGGTTCCTTTTTAGTTGATTGTATGTATTTATTTAAAGACCCGTGAGTATGCGTGTACACATAAACACCACGGACAGCGACATGAGCTGCCAGTTTAAAATACTAGGCAGCGTATTTTGGGGTTGGGTGAAAGGCCAGCAAGTTCTGACACCGTTTGAAAAGCAGAACGGAGTGAAAGATGAAAGACAAAAAAAAAAATCGGACACATACAAATTGAATGCTGGACATTTAATGGAATTTTTCAAAAACTAATGTTGAACTCCAATAGGGAATAACTCAACTATTTCACATGGTATCATGCACTTGCCCTTTACTTGGAATTAATTCGCACTTCCGTTTCACTTTTCCGATTCTGTGAGGCGCTGGCTGCCAGCCGCTGATGTCAGCCATGGCGTGGCAGCCGGCCAGGCCACTGTTTAAATGAGTCTGCTCGCTTCCTGAAGTTTTCCTCTGGATGTGCCTGCCCATGGGCAGATGGAGTGAGGAGGCAACAGGGGAAGAAATGTGCAGTCAAGCGTGTTGAGGGCTTAAGGGCAGGTGTGTGACAAATGATACAGTCACAAATGTCTCTTGCACACAAGCAGTATTATTCACTGACTACTAATGATTTGAAAATCCATATACCTGAAGATGAAATGTTTTACATTTAAAGCCAGAGATCAAAACTGAAAAAAAATAATTATTTGATTAATATTAACGAACAGAATATGTTAGTACCATGAAGTCATGCAACTGTGAATTCCCGGAGGTGGAAACAAATATTTATTTAGCAAGTAAGCTAACAAAGCTAAACATTTACTACCATTGGCGTCAAAGATCTATTTTTACATTGAGGTGCAGTCGAAATGAACAACTTTTTTTCCACATTCAGACTATTTTTTTTTGGAAAGCTCCATGAATAGGGTACACTGGGTCAAAAGGCAAACAATAACCTTTGCAAACAAAAGTAGAAAGTTAAAGGCACAATTATATAGACTGCGAAGCCAGAGGATAGGTTTACAACCGCAAGGGTAAAAAAGAATGGGCTTATAACTTTCCAGTCACAAATGCCCTTTTTTCCTCCACCCCCAAGAGCTTTATGATAGAGTGCGGTTTTTCAGGCATGCGCGGAAAACCTAAACCGATCTATAAATTAGCTCGCTGGCTATGCGGTCAGCTGAGCAAGCAACCGGGTCTGCCAGCGAGTCTGAGATGATGACAGCCCCGCACTGCTGGGTACCTACCGGGTTCATGTATTTTCATCAATTTTCTCATTTCCTTGTGTTTATCAGATTTTTTTGCCAGTCTTTAATATATGGTTGCTATTTGTTATCCCTGATTCTCAACATTGCCTTGGAACTTGATCCTTATCTTCTGCCTGTGTCACTGAATACTAAAAAAGTCACTCTGGGTCTAACCCACTTTGTGCCCCGGATCATGACCCCTTAGTGACTTTAAATCAACTTTTAAACACGACACAATGTACAGTGGGAAGAAGAAAAAAATTGCTGGCAGTAACTTGTCCTCAGAGAGATAAGTGTGTGGTATTTTTAGAAATGACAATCCAGAATAATTTACAAATGATTACAACACAGCCTCTGTTCTGACTACAAAAACTGTTTGGAGGAACCTTCAGGAGGTGGAAAAAAAAAAAAACACTCTTTGAAAGAAACGTTTTCCTCAGCATAACACAGGGATGATGTCATCGCCCTTTTTTAGTTTTCATCCTCCATTAGGTTCACCAGGGGGAAAACTGTTTCAAGACTGACTTAATGACTCCCAAATGTTTATCAAACTCTTCTTTGGCTATGAGTAATGATGACCCGGGCAGCGATTGCCTCAGTTGTTCGGGCAAGGATGAACTTTGAACCTCGATGAGATCATTGACGCTGTCATGGATCAGCTGTTGGAAAATAGAATTGAACTGCAAAAGTTCTGTTTTGCTTTTTAAGTCAGAATAGTTTCCGTCAGTTGGAAATGTGCTTTAAACCTTTTAGTTCTTCTTCATATATTTTCTACTTTGGGTGCGGTTAGGGTTAGGGTATCCGTTTTATCTGAATTCCACAAACTGGATCCACTTAACAGAGAAATGAATAGCATCATAATTACCAGCTTTTGATTCAGCAATTACTCGACCTCACTCGTTTAGGTTAACCACCATGACGGTTGAATTTTCATCTTTTGGTCTTAGCACCGTCATAAGCTTGGCATTGCTGGGATGCCACGTGGCACGTGTTCGATCTGTTCAACGTGTGCTGTTGATACAATCCTCCGGCAGCCGTGTGTGAAAATATCACGGCGGCCTGGAGCGGGAATTCGTGTGGCCACGTTTGACATGTTCATTTTAACACCGACATTAAAACCATATTTTTATTTACGTGATTCCATGTTGCCTCCCCAAAACGATCGGCACAGACTAACTTTGGTCCTTGATGATTAAATATGTATCTGCCCTTGAGCAACAGCGCAACATCCGCTGCAGAGAATCCAGGTATGACAACCGTGAATCGATTCGTGGCTTTTCCTGTTAACTTGCTCAGTGAAGCAAACGCTGAGAATAGATCAGGGGGACTTGTCTTGAATTAAATTATCTTTCTCATCACTTTGCCCTTGCAATGTCTTTAACCGATCATATAGCGGAGAAAGTTGGGTTCGGAAAAAAATATCTTTAGAATGTTCTGAATTGAACCTTACAATTTTTTTTTTTACTTTTGTTAACCAGAGGACAAGCTTTGGGTGGTCCTTGTTATTTCACCCCATTGTGGTGTCACTTTTTTTTTTTTTTCTCTGAAGCAACCCATATGGCGTAACATTTTGACGGTCTATTTACCTTTGTAAGTGAAGTGAAAATGTCCTCATTAATAATGGCGGACTGTTTTGTCTGAGAGCTGTCAGGCCGGTGTCGCTTGGCAGCCGGTTACTAAGAACACAACCAAAATATTTTTCATCAGTTAGATGGATTTATATTCATATGAGAACTAGTGTAAGTGTGTGCTAGCATGTATGTGGGACATACATATTAGTATGCCAACAAGGCTCAGGGAAGGGGGATTCAATTTCAGATGTTTTGATGACGAAGGTAATTCACCATAAAGAGGGCAGGTGTCAGGAAAGGGACACAGCTGGCAAAAAAAAAAAAGAAAAAAAACATCACTACTCTTCTCTCAAAAGTCATCATCCGTGTCAGTCTGGGAAAATAAGAAATGCAGAATATATATATATTTTCATTGAAGGAACTTGCATCTGCTCTGTGTTGCAATCTCAAGGCACAGCAGGATCTGTGCCGCCTCATGGATTCACGGCACAGACTCCGATGTATCATCTTCTACTCAGATAATTGACTTTTTTTTTTTTTTTTGTTTCAGTTGTGCTAGGGGGAAACTGCAAACTATTTTCAGAGCTATCGCTAGTGTTTCATAAAGTAGAATTGCCTGAATGGGTGCATACATAGTTTAATATTTCAGGGGTTGAAAAATGATTATTTCTTAATATTATTTTTCAATTTTATTTGATTCTATCCAACATAAGCAGCCAAGTAGGTAGTATTGCCTTGGGCCTCTCCCGCGGGCCTTTTCTCACGATGATACCGCATGAAAAAAAAAAAAAAAAGACTTTAAGATGCATGAGTCAGTCTCACAATTCATTCACCCCTGATGTGTGACATCAATAAAATGACCCCGACAGCACTCAAATACACCTTTCTGCTGCTACCAATTTCATTTCTGCTTCAGATATAATGGTGGAGGAAAAATGTGGAGTGCAGAAAGGCTAGATATTGTACAAAGACACCAGGAGATCGTACGCTTGCTCGGGGTCCTTCCGCAGAAGCAATTCGCATAGGCAATCGACTTTTGTGTTGCACAGAAAAAACAAACATAACACAATAAAGTGCCCAGCAAAGAGCATCTAGATTACATTTAACATAAAATCCCCAAAGAATAATCTAATCATAAAAATAAAAAATAGATGTATAAAAAAAATGATAATTGGAGGGAGTCATAGAAATAAAAAAATATATGCATAATAAAATTTAAATTAAAAAAAATGGATAATTAGAGTGAGTCAAGCTCACCGGTAGACAAGAAAATAATATTGCAAATGCGTTGATCCCGATGATTCATCAAATGCAACAACAGCAGGAAGGCAATCTCGGATATGTTGTCTTGACAGTCCATCAAATCCCAAACGCTGTCTCGCCGCTGATTCTTTCAGCTTCATTTTGAATGTCATTGGGTTTTGATTTTAATCTGTTATATGAAAGTCCTTCCATACCATAGAACAGTGGATCTTTTCTCATTGCGTCTCTCCCTTTCTCCCACCTACTCCCAAGCTGCTCTGATTTTAGCCTGGTTTGTGTGTGGCCCTAAATAGCTTTCTTTTTCTTTGCTCCATCACTTCAAGATAAAATGTGCACAAGGTCCAGCGCACACATTGAATGATGGCACGATTTATTTTTTATTTTTTTTCCTGTGTGGTTCTTCTCTTAGGCCATGTTTGCATCTTCTCTGTGGTGACCAATGTAGATGAATCATTTATCAGTCTGTCCTGGCCCATCTGTGTGGGTACATCAGCAGCGAAAAGAAGTGATTACCATGATTTTATTTCAAGAGGTTTTATTTTATCATGTAACGTGGTTTGAAGACTAATGATTGTTGTTTTGCACTTTTAATGAATAACTTGCAAGTGTTTGCTCTCAGAGCATTTTTGAATTTTTTTCCAGCTTTTCATTTATAATTATATTTCAAGGAGTCACTTTAGAATTAATTTTTGTCTCATTTACCCCTTCTAACAATTTGTCAAACTTGTCTTTTGAATTTATTATGTACTTCAGCTTCTTGTGATTTTTTTTCCCCCCCGATAGCAAGTGGCTCACCTAAATTTCCCATCAGCGTAAAATACCACCGTTAAGATTTCGCACCATCATCCAATGTGCGGCAACTCACCGTTTGATTGAAATATCAAGTGCCTTCATTTGAGTTAACCAACGAGCAAGTTTATCAAGTTCAAGAAGCTACTCAGTAACCCAAACTTGAACTTATTTTATGTATTACAAAGAAGCCGAAAGTGACAGAAATATTCAACTTGTGGCCCTCACTGAGGTGCGCGCTTGTACATTTTTGGTGTGTGTGGCGGGAGGGGGGGGGGAGGGATCTTAAGCTATGTAAATGACTTTTTTTAAGTGAGTGGTTCATCAGGAGGTCAATACTAAAAAGCCACAAGGTGATTTATGATTTCTGCTGGAGGACAGGGGAAGGGAGGGGTGAGGGTGGGAAGAGGTGTATGTGTGTTGGGGGGGGGCTTCACCCCCATTCAAAATGTTGGATGTTTTGGCAGCCTGCATGTTGGTACCCTTGCTATGGTAAACCAACTTGGTACAATTGATAGACTAGAGACAAAGATAAAAAAAGTCAAAACATTGGCTCACTGCTCCATTTTATTTTTGCATAATATATACCGTAATTTCCGGACTATAAGTCGCGCTTTTTTTCATAGTTTGGGTGGGGGGGCGACTTATACTCAGGAGCGACTTATATATGTTTTATTTCACAAATTTTTACTTGAGCATTAAGACATCACTTACTTACAAGTATAGTTGACCACTTCCCATGTTATCTTTAGTATAGTTGATCACTTCACATGCTTTTATATCTTTATCTTGAACATATTCAAAACATAAAAAATAGAGAAAACATCAAATAAAGCAATTAACACTTTAAAGCACCATATCCAAGTCCACTGTCTGCTGTATGTACACTTGCTCTATTTTTGCTCCGCTTATATTTATTATTATTATTTATTATTATTTGGCCCGTTCTCAGCTCTTGGTTTGTGTTTGTCACGTTAGCATACCTATCGTTTAGCCTGTTGTTGCTATTTAATGAATTGGAGTGACACCGATGGTTTTATAAACATGTTATTCATGTAATAGTTGTCCTTAATCACTCTATATGTTACGTCAGGCCCGTTCTCAGCTCTTTGTTTGTATTTGTCACGTTAGCATACCTATCGTTTAGCCTGTTGTTGCTATTGTTTAGCCTGTTGTTGCTCGTTCATGACTGTTTTTGGTGTGGGATTTTGTCGAATAAATTGCCCCCCAAAATGCGACTTATACTCCGGAGCGACTTATATATGTTTTTTTTCACTTTTTGGGGCATTTTATGGCTGGTGCGACTTATACTCCGGAGCGACTTATAGTCCGGAAAATACGGTACCTGAAAATTAAAAGCTGCATGAAAATATGAAACTAAAAGATTAAATTGATGACAAAGGCCTTGCAAAGAGCATAATTGTCAGTGCAGAAAGGATTATTCAACTAATGTAGGGTGATCATAATGGCCCCCATTGATCTCATTCATCCAAAGCAAGTTTATTATACAGTAAATGATAATGTGGCAAGATAAATATTAGTAATCATAGAGGCTGCTTGTTTGGTGCACTGCACCAAAATTACAGAGACCCCTTCAAGAGCTAATTTCCATCTGCTTGCAAGTCAACTCTGGTGTTGTTTGGTTCAGCAAAGCTCAATATGGCTGAGGTCAAGGGATGAAAGCAGTTGGAGATTCAACTGCATTGTCTCGCATAAGAATTTGTATTTATTTTTTTACACCAAGAACCGTTAATTAAAAACTGGATGTATTTTAAAAGTCACCTTCCGATACATTAAAGAATTTCAGCTGCATACTTCACAGCCCAAATGTTTTTTGACTAGTTTGATTGAGGGAACATGCCTGGGGATTTGTCTTCTCACTAACATTGGTAAATCTTTTCAAAACCAAGACAACAAAGACCCACACGCACGGAACTTGTCAAGTCCCCAAAGACAGATTCAAACTGAGAAGGAAACACTCTCAAGTACCTTCAGGTTGTCTGCTTGTCACCAGGTGAGGGTGAGAAACTCAGGTGCACTCAAAAAATCAAACTCCCGATGAGCTAAATGCCAAGAAAGCTCGAGCTTTTGTTTAAAAAAAGAATGCATTGAAATATTTCATTCTCTTTATTAGCAGAAAGATGGTTTCACACATTAGGGACTTGTGTTAATATTGAAAAGCCTTCAGTCTTTTTATTTCTTTATTTTTTTAATTGGGCTCATCTGGGAAAGATAGTAAAACCTGTCAGAGATTAAACAGACAGGAAGACACAATTAGCAAAATTAGCCCCAGAAAAACAACTTTCTACATGTTTTATATTTTGGAACACAGTGTCAATTTAAGGTTCTGCTTATCTACCTTTAAGACTGAAGTATTTTATTATATATAAAGTATAAACTGTCACAATTTGAATCCAATCATTTTCATTTAGCTCTGGGATTCCACCTGGCTCTGTTTTAGGGCCCTGTTATTTTAAATAAATACAGCTCTAGGAAACCAAAATTAGCGGTTTAACTAGTTTATTGACATGTGGGTAAGTGAAACAAGCATATTTATTTTGCTTTTATTTGCTCACAAATAATACCTCACAATAAGAATGATGGATTCTTTTTACTTTCAACTCCCTGGTGTCTTTCATTTTCGAGAACTATTTATTCTGCTTTGTTGTAGTTAATAGCCAAAATAAGAGAGCCACACGTTTGCAGTCACTGAGTGGGAAGTGAACCACCACACAAGCAGCAACTTGCTTCCAACTCAATCCCCTAAGAACACAATGACTCTGTATTTTTAGCAGTAAATATTTAGATTCATTTAACCATCGGTCATGTTTACCGTGCACTGTATTTTTGTTTGCAGAATCAGTTCTGTGCGTTCTCTGTGAGGATCGTGTTTGATGTGGACGTAAAGATTCCAGCAGGTTGATGAATGAATATTTAAAGAGACTCAGTGAAGTGGTGGGCCACAGAATGGTGTGCTTGTCTGCTCTGCAAGTCAGTCAGTCATTTAGCCACAGGTATGTCATAAAAACTAAAGCGACATCACTCATGCTCGGAAAGAAAGTGGCGTACAGGAAAAAGCCTGTGCTGTGTTGAGAGACGGTTTAGGAGAGTTGGCAAGAAAAAAATAATTGCTTCAGGGTGGAATAAGGGCCATGGATAAGAGTTTACAGCATGCACTTATGGATTGATGTGGTCGATTATTTGATTATTCTCGCAGATGTCGCCAGAAAATGCGTGTTTTTAACCCTTGATGAAAATAGCTTCGGAAATAAAACATTAGAAAGCTGTTCGGCCGTTCTATTTGAACAAAATTACAATCCATGTTTGAGCAACATCTGCTTTTTTTTTACTTTTTCCCTTAAAATCTGAAGGGCGTTTACCTTCAGAGTTTCCAAAGCAAATTTTGACTTTGAATATATGGAATAATGTCATAAATTGGCATGGAAATAAACTTTAGAAGAATAAGTTCTTTGGAAAAGACTTTGGCTTGGACTGCTATTATTATAGACCATTAAAACCAGTAAATCCTTGCTTGACAAAAAAAAATATATATATATACTGTATCCTGTCCAACAGTGCACAAAAAAAGATTACTGACGTGATTAGTGGTTACTGTGGTTTTTTTCCCCGTGAGCTAGTTTCAGCAGTATTGCTAAAAACTTTCTTTGCCTTCATTGGGAAACTCCTGCTCAAAGTCTGCTTTGTACTCCATGTTGCATAAGTACATGTTTGCCAATCCTGCAGTCAGAGGGGCACTGTTGTTGGCCGAAGCTCCAAAAACTGCATCCGCATGCAATGTGAACTGTGCTCCACTTTTTTTTTTTTTGCTGAAAATGCATCTTTGTATGATTCTAATATATACATGTTTCTTGAAACATGCAGACTATCAAATATGAAAGAAAAGAAATAAACAACCGGATCCAATCTTTTCATGATATTTATATTTGCTGCATTGTGGGACCTGGCTTTTAAACAAGTCCACGTGTACTCATCTCTGCACAGATTGTCTTTGGGAAATCACATCCCTGAGGTCATTTGACGATAAATGTTGTGAAGACCCTGAAATACTGGTGCTAGTCAGTCATCTGGAAAGGAAGATGAGCACCAAAGCTCAAATGGAGACAGGAGTGATAAACATAAATGTACGATCCATGGAAACTATTTTCTTTTGGTTTATCTCGTTGGTTTGATGCAATGATTTTATTTTTTTTCCCCTGGAAATGTTGTAGTATTCCGGGTGACCTGAGACTGTTGAATATAAAATAAATATATTTATCAGTGACCATTTGATGAAGATGCATAGAAAAACAGTGGTCGCCTTCTTTCCATTATTACTAACAAAAAGTCGAATTTGTGACTTTGAGTGCTCCATTTAAATTAGCCGGCTATGAAATATCTTTATCTTAATTATCGCCCAATACCCTGTGGCGGAATTTTGAAGCCAAATCAATAGAGAGTATTGACCTTCAGCATGGACAGTGCTTGGCAAAAGGACAAAATCAATACGGTTGCTCTAGCAATTGCTGGTAAGCTCAACTCGCTATTCTATTTGCTTCACAACACCTATTCATATGTTTTCATATTTACGAAAGGTTTCAGTTCCGCAATGATTAAATCAATGAGTTTGAAGGTTAAAAATAACGTCATTCAACATTTTTCATTGCGTGCAAAACTTGTCATAATGTTTACTGCTAAAGTTTGTTTGGCTGTCAACGTCTGTAGCCACTTTCAAAACCATCATTTCTCATTTGAGACATTTTATGAGGGTGTGTTTATTGTTGGTTTAGATTTTCTAGAGCCCGCTGATTTCCCCGAAATGTTTATTGACTCTGAAAACATGGCGGACGGGTCATTAGTCACCAGATAAACAAGGCCACAGGTACGTGGCGTTCCCGTTAGGTTACCTTTAATTAAATATATACTGTCAACAACTTTGGCCTTACTTTTAAGAATGCGCGCAAACCTTGAACAAATTCACACGCGCAAGGAGTAGCGCAAGGAGAAGTCATGCCCACAGAGGTGTGATCTGCCCGGCAAGGCTGCAAAAACAACCCCAGAAAGCAAACACAGACTCACAAGGACAGGACTTGTTCCGAGGCCAAAAGTTTGGGCACCTATCCTTACATCTCTGTGAGAGGTGAAAAAGGCGGAGGATGAGGGATGGAAGCAGGAGAGCCAATGACGACAAGAAATAAAAAAAAAAACACAGTTATCACTACCGATAGAAGATTGCAAAATAAATAATTTAATTAATATATATATATATATATATATATATATATATATATATATATATATATATATATATACACAAAATTGTTTTAATATATATATATATTTTTTAATATATGTTTGATGGAATTAGAGCACAATGAACTGGAACAAAAAACACACAAGGAAAACCACACACATAAGGTAAACATTGACACTGTAAAACAGCACCACATAAAAAAAAAAGGTTACCGTAATTTCCGGACTATAAGTCGCGGTTTTTTTCATAGTTTGGATGGGGGGGCGACTTATACTCAAGAGCGACTTATATATGTTTTTTTTTCACAAATTTTTACTTGATCATTAAGACATCACTTACAAGTATAGTTGACCACTTCCCATGTTATTTTTAGTATAGTTGATCACTTCACATGCTTTTATTTCTTTATCTTGAACATATTCAAAACATAAAAAATAGAGAAAACATCAAATAAAGCAATTAACACTTTAAAGCACCATATCCAAGTCCACTGTCTGCTGTATGTACACTTGCTCCATTTTTGCTCCTCTTATATTTATTATTATTATTTATTATTATTTGTTTATTTATCATTTATTCAATACTCTTATTTATTCATTGTTAGTGCCTTCTTGGTTTTTTTTGTGTTGCTTGTATGCATATGTGTACTATCTCACCGAGGGATAGAGGAAATGTAATTTCAATCTCTTTGTGTGTCTTAGTATATAAAAAAAATATATCGACGATAAAGCAGACTTTGACTTTGATAAAACAACCAAAAAAAATTATATTTTCAGACGAAACTGGATGAGGGCGCTCTAAATTTTACCGTTGGCCGTGACTCATCAACTGGGTGGGCTTAAGAAAAATGGCACCAAAAAGAAACTCATATTTTACAGGTTACAAACTTCAAGTTGTAAAATATGCAGCTGAAAACAGTAATCGAGCAGCAGAAAGAAAGTTTGGAGAACCGTGATGTACCAATGGATTACTATTTCAAGTGACGTCAGTAGCGCGGCGCGCCGGTTGTTTACATACAAACGTGCCCACACAAGGACGACCGGCATCATTAGCGGTGATCATTTCTAAGTGACACGGAGGACAAAGAGTTTGAAGGAATTAAGGATTTGGAGTGACATAGAAGGTTTGAAAAACTATTATGGCTTTTACGCACGCCCGGTCTCTACTGAGTCGGGGGCCGACGATCGGCCGAGTGGTTGTCCGCGAACGGTGCGCGGGGCTCGGACATGGCCATTACGCACGCCCGGTCTGTCTGGAAGTCCACGCCGCCACACGCTTGGAAGTTTGTTTTGTTTAATAAAGAGCCGTTTACCAAACCTACGTCTATCCTTGTACTTTGTTAATGCTACAATATAGTTATATAGTAGATCTGTGGAATAAAGACGAGGGTGACGTCAGGGCGCACGCGCGGCGATGTTGACAAAGGACGAGGAATTTGATCGATGGATTTAATGGAATTAAAGTGCACGGATGGTTTGATAATATTATTGGCTTGTATTATAGTTATTTAAAATATAGTTTATCTATCGTTATATGAGCCTGTGGAATATTTTGAAGCGCAAGCGCCCTCAGCCGTGCGCACCCATTGTTGACAAAGATCGATCGATGGATTTAATGAATTGGAGTGACACCGATGGTTTTATAAACATGTTATTCATGTAATAGTTGTCCTTAATCACTCTATATGTTACGTCAGGCCCGTTCTCAGCTCTTTGTTTGTGTTTGTCAAGTTAGCATACCTATCGTTTAGCCTGTTGTTGCTATTTAATGAATTGGAGTGACACCGATGGTTTTATAAACATGTTATTCATGTAATAGTTGTCCTTAATCACTCTATATGTTACGTCAGGCCCGTTCTCAGCTCTTTCTTTGAGTTTGTCACGTTAGCATACCTATCGTTTAGCCTGTTGTTGCTATTTAATGAATTGGAGTGACACTGATGGTTTTATAAACATGTTATTCATGTAATAGTTGTCCTTAATCACTCTATATGTTACGTCAGGCCCGTTCTCAGCTCTTTGTTTGTGTTTGTCACGTTAGCATACCTATCGTTTAGCCTGTTGTTGCTATCGTTTAGCCTGTTGTTGCTCGTTCATGACTGTTTTTGGTGTGGGATTTTGTCGAATAAATTGCCCCCAAAATGCGACTTATACTCCGGAGCGACTTATATATGTTTTTTTTCACTTTTTGGGGCATTTTATGGCTGGTGCGACTTATACTCCGGAGCGACTTATAGTCCGGAAAATACGGTAAATATTTTACTTGGTTTAGTTCTGGCATTTGATTCTGGTATGTGACATTTGTTTTTGGGGGGTGATGCAAGAGAAGCTCCAATTTTCGCTTCACATTCTATTGAGGCGACAACGAGGGTGGAATCCAGCGTATTATTTTTCCTCCCCTCACTTCTGTGTTGAAACACAGTGGCACTCTGTTTTCAGAAACGTGATCTTGTTATGCTTCGTGATCTGCAATCGGCCTTTTTTTTCGATACGTTGCCTCGCTGACCGCGAGAGAATCCTTCAATAACACGGCAGAGAGACGTCCCATTTTTAAGATAACGATTTTTAGTCTTTTGAAGAAGGAAGGACAAAAGACTTTTTGTCTGTATGGCCAAAAACATTTCCACATAAAGACAAATATGTCTGGTTATATGTGAACAAATGATCGTTTTCCAAAGAGGGAAACTTGACACTGATTGGTTGCCAAGATGTTCTTGGCTGCTTAATTTCTTTGGAATTCCTCTACTCAAGTGTTCGAGCCTACTAAATTCTTCCTACTGCAGTAAAACTACATTTAGATCTCATGTCGTCTTATCTGAAGATTTCTTTTTCACACAGTAAGCATTTGTTATCCATCACCAGTTCAAAAGCGATGACAGACTATCAGCAATGAAACACCAAAGATGCTGTAAACACAATTGTGAAAAAGAAAGACAAACAAAGGAAAGGAATTCATCTTCTTCAAAGTATGTCATGGAATTCTTGCAACTTTTTTTTTCCAATTCCATCACATTCCTTTGAGTCTATGTCTTTTGGAAGCCTTTCTATTTGTTATAATTTGCACATGTCTAAAACCCCGAGACCGAACCCTTGTGCAAGGAAGCCCATTCTCACCGAGATCCACAAAGACAGATTATCTCTGGCATTCCACATCTGGAAGCAATTGAAAGTGGAGTTCCTGTTTTTTACTCCCAAATACACAAATATGTAGGACAAAGTGCACATGAAAGGAAAACAACTGACTCTTACTGTATACTATGACGTAGATGCTTCTTGACATAAGGCTTATTTTGAAAGAAAATGGAAAGAAACCCCAACCAATACTCTACTTTTTCATTTTCTGTGCATTCAGTCTCTTAATTAAGAATGTTTGGTGCTGAGAATGATACATCGAGGTCCCCTTCGTCTCTGAGGTAATCAAAGTCATTCTTCAATTCTATTCCTAAATCAACGCTTTCCTCCTGGTTATTTGAGTCCTAATTGGAAGCATGTGCACTCTCCAATCCGAGCGCTCTGACATTTCAAGAATAAGTTCAACACCATTTTTTCTATGTACGCATGTACATAAATGTATTGTCTGAAATATTCATGGCTTTGTGAGAGGTCATCAAAACATTTTGCGTACATGTTTGTCTGCCAAAAGCAGAGAGAGCGGGCCTGACAAAATCAACCACTGTGGTCTACACATGGCTGAACATACACAGAGGCTTTTGTCAGACATTTGTGCCGTTTCTTCTTTTTACTCCAGCAGCAGTTGAGCTTGGAAAGCACGAGTTCCATTTTGAAATTCAAGAAAGACTACACAATGGCTCCTCTGATCACCGACGGCATGCGGTTACCTCCAATCTCAAAGACGGCCGTGATTCCAGGATAACGGGGGGTGATCTTAGGTCACGCCATTTGGTGGGAATCCTATCTCATAACGATGATGGGATTTATGCCAAACGATTCCCTATATAGGTTCACAAGGGTGGCTCGACCGTCAGCGGAGAATTTTCCGAATGAATCATTTCGGATGATTTCACACCGGTTACATCACGATGAGGCATTGTATTGCAACGCGGCTATTTATTGCTTTGTTTAGAACTTTGTCCGCAGCGGAAAAACAAATCTAAATAAATTCACATTGCAAAAAATAACGATAACAAGGGCATGGTTTTCTTTTTCTTCCCGCACAAACGCACTACTGTAAAACGACTGGGAGGCATTCCATTAATCTTCAGCGGTCCATCTCCGGCTTCCCTCACACACCTGCTTCCTCACGGGACATTACCTCGGTTCAGAAGAGGGGAGATAAGCGTTATGTCATTCCATCCATCTTGCACCTACAGCTGCTCCAAGAAAGGCGTGCAAGTTTACCTGTGCAATTAGCATTTATTGTTATTGCTCACTGGTGTGTTTTACGTCTTTTGAATACCGAAAGCTGATGGGAAAAGTTCTCGGCCCTGATTGATATTCATCGAACAAATGTTTGCCCGTTCACTGCTAATAAATGCGTAGATTTGCGTAAATTATTGTCTAAAGTGCCCCCTGTTGGGTGATAAAGGTAATGCAGTTCGAATTAAATTGTGGAGGATGCAGCTGGAGTATTCCAACCTGAGTTGTTTTTCTTTTTCCCTTGTCTTGACTCACACGTTGTCAAATGATGTGATAGATTATAAACACATGGGTGCATCCCAGTTGCTCGCATCTGTTCAGCCTCTGCACAGCTGGCGGAGAATGACGACAACGCTGTTTGACTTTTGAAATTGAACTGAGATGTTTGCAAGTCTTGATTAATTCACAAGTCAATCAGGAACGTGGCTCATGCGACAAAAGCCCAGGATGAGATATTGAGCGCTGTACACGATGGGGAGTGACATGTAATTAACATTTGCCATTAATTAGAATATCTTCAACCTGACAAATCAAACAAGACTTGGCTAATATAATTGTTGTGAGATTTATGTCAACCAGTCATATGAAAAAAAGATCCATACCTAGAAAAAAAGATATTTCTTTCATCCCCGTTGTAATTTCCTCTCAAGTTATTCATGTTTTGATCAATCCTGACAATAAACGGCAAATTTATCCCCATGAGAACAAAGCGGGCCAAATCCACTTGAAAACCATCATGTCGGCCATAATGTGATATCATCCTGCTTCCTCTCCTGCTGTCCCAATGGTCTGGATTAATCTTTGGCTTCAATATGATGACGTTCTGAAAAAAACAGGGCACTAATCCAATATCGGGAGACAGAAAAATAACTCTCATAGCGTTTCCCGTAGTGCGTCAACGTGGATATTCACCTTTTTCAAAAGAACATACAGTGACACAACGTGACATTACCAGCTCAGGTTGCCTCTGAAATTAGATTGACTTAGTTTGCTTTGGCTTGGCTCCGCGCTCCACAAAAACCCGCACGGTGTCTGGACTCGCCGACTGATTCTAATGACAGACATATGGTGCTGAAACATTACCCAAAAATGGAGATCGCTGTCATTTTATGTTTATAGCATGCAAACATTCCCAAGGCTCTCGTTAGTTTGCACCGTTCTACTGCAAAGTGGGAGAAGAATTAAATTGCACCTTTTTTTTTTTTGTTTGGACCTAAAAATAATGCAAAGTAAACATGGCGATGTAAAAAGAACAAAAACACCTCAAATTGCACAAACACAAAACGATCCTTTGTATCAACCGCCAGCTGCTCATCGATGAAATAAATTCTTACATAACAATCGATAAAAGGCGCTTTGGAAGAAAGCGGAACTATATGTGAAAGCGCAAAACATGAGCGGGGACCTTTTAGTTAATGTCAGATGACAAAGGTGAGAAAACACGCTGTCAGTGGGAAATCAGACTTTTCCGAGTGGAGTCAATAATCTCATGGGGCTTCAGACATCTTGGCCGCTAAGGAATTCGCCATTACGTCCACCCTGTCGTCAAACCATATAGAGATAAAAGAGGGGAGGAAAGCTTCTTCGCAAGATCTGAAATGATGCGGAACAGATTGCATGGATTGTACGTGTCATTTCTTTTAAAAGGAGCTAAAAATAGACACCAGCAAAAAAAAAAAAGGCTTATCGGATAAGATGTTCATTCCTAGTGTGTTGATCTAATCGTATATTTAAATTGCTTTTTCGCTGTACACAACTCGGCACACATTTGAAATGGCGTTTTATGTTTTGGCAGGAAATGTGAACTGAGATTAATGTCAGGCGAAGGATTCTGACGGTCAGACACAATCAAACTCATGCATCATAATTAAACATAGTAAGACGGACGCTCTTGGAGGTGGATTGCGCAATCGTGTGTGTGTGTGGGGGGGAAACGAAGTGAACTTTGACGTTCGGGGAAACTGATTAACGCTGACATTTATGCATCCATTTTATGCGATGATAATTGTAGGAAAGGGTGAACAAACAGATTGCTAGAGGAAAAGGTTGCTTATCAACTCTGAAGCTTCATTCAAATATTCCTCAATTGTCACCAACAATAACCAGGATGGAAATATTAAGCGGTGAGACAGAACAAACAATGTTTTTTTTCTCCCACACACTCCATCAGCCTCCATAACCTTCTTCAACAGTTTGGCATGGGGTGACTCCATGCAAGGCCCTCTAGGGGAAATGCACGCCTTGTAAATACTAACACTATTAATCTTAATAGCAGCACAACGAGACATCTCTGGAGGTGTCTCCTCCTCAAAGGCAACAACACACCAGCTGTAAATCTTCACACAGTGTTGTCCTTTGTGTCATTCGGTAAATTTACCAGTGCCTCGCTTGTCTACATGCAAATGTTTGTGGGCAGCTAAAAGAGATGCGTGGGCAAGGATATAATTTACTGATCAAGAGGTATGTTTATGACCAGATAGAGGATAATGAAGGCTTGCATTTGAAATGACATAGTGTACTTGTAGGCTGGACAAATAACTCAAGGACATTCAGGTTTGCATGATGGAATGACTTACCTCCTAAGCAGCATGGACCATTCGTTAACACCGCAAGGTATCCTAGTCCAGCCACTGAGGCCAGGTGAAGCTTTCTCCTTTGTCCCATTACACCGCACGACCCTTGGAGATGCCACTTTCATCTCATTGCTCTGAGATATACCATTTTCAGGTACCCTCGACACTCACGGTTCCAATTCCACTTCCTTCAATAGGCTGCCCTATCCCTCCGAGCCTACAGAGAGCAGCATTGCCCACCCCTATATTGTTGAATACAATACAACACACAATAATATAATATAATATAATATAATATAATATAATATAATATAATATAATATAATATAATATAATATAATATAATATAATATAATATAATCTCCTTCCATACGCAAGAAGGGTAAATGACAAATGATCCGTTTGCAAAATAGCTAACAAATAACACATTTGTGAATCTCCAGCCAAGTAACAGGATGATGCCGCATTCCAACTTTGGCAAGATTACATTTCAACACATGTACACCAGAGATTCTCAAAGGGTGGTCCACAATAAAAAGCAGATTTGACATTGGACAAGGCTGTCTAATTCATCCTTTTAAATCCTCACTCTTTGTCGCACGAGATTACTTGGTTGTAATTCCGGACTGCAAATCATGTTCGAGTCAAATAAATAGATCATTTATGTATTTGTGGCACACAATCCATAAAAGGTGGCCACTTGAACAGCTGGTGTCAATCCAAGTGTCATTTTTTTCATTTTATCTGGACCGATTTTTCCCCCTTGTTGATTTCTTGCTATGTGGTGGGTTTAAATTCCAAACTCCCGCTGAGGTCAAGGTGGACGGCCAAACCCACGTCTCCCTTTATATAGAAAAGCCCATTGTGTAAGCCCACCAGGCCATGTAACTATTTGCTAGCGCTCAACCTCGCCATAATAACAGAGGCGCGACAATTTGCGGTTAAAGGCCTCCCATCATTTTCTCATTCCTCACTGCGACTAATGCCAAGCCAGCCATCGCTCCATCCCAGTTGAAAAAACACAACCAAAAGCGGCCATGCAATGATTGCTTTAGCCTTCGCCGTAGTCAACGCGGCTCTCGCTGCTCTCGGCACTTCTTCGTGTTTTTATTTATATACTCCGAGCTGATTCATCACTACTCGTCTGTCCACCGTGTACCTACTGGGAGTTTGGATTAGGAACGCACTTACACTAAACTACACACATTGAGATATTTCAACTGGGATTCAGAAATAGAAAAGATATTTCCTAGCTTTGAAGAAAAAATGAATGTTGTGTACATGATCATTTGCAGATTTTTAAAAAATTTTCTTTTTAAGATTTTTTATTTTTTAAAGATTTTTTTTAAATTAAATTGTAAACGCCATGATTTCAATCTGTTTTTATATTTTTGGCATAACTGCTACCACACGTGTGACTACAATTATAAATTTCCAAAACCACCAACAGTTCTTTTGGCAGACAGAGATAAGAGTGAGAGATAAATGAGACATTTGCAGGAATGCTTAACTCTTAGTCGAAACAATTAATTTCTAGTGAGGTGATTTTACTGTTTCTTGGATGAACATTGTGAGCTGTAAGTGGCTCAAACCACTCGAGAAGTAATTGTGTTTTATACGCTAATTATAGCTCAAGCACACTTGTATTCATTTGAGAGAGGTGATTATTGATTTTCATCCAGGGTAGTATTGAGGCCAAAACAACGAGGTAGGTTATTTTCTCTACGCCAAAAATAGATGACTGTCCTAGATTAATATTCATTTTTAAGATATAACATTCATATGTGACTACAATCCTTTAGCATATGATTTCGCTTAGCTTCTTTTTTTTTTTAAATGTGTACTTTTGAAAAAGAGAGGTGGAATTAGGAGGTGGTAATAAAAAGCATCTGTTTTCCATAATCCCTCTTTTCCTTTCCTTTTATCAATTCAAGATTCTTTTCCGTTGCTTTTACGCGAGAGCAGTTTCAACAATGGTTGCAAAGGGACAGATAATTTCCAGTAAATTCAATAAATCTTTCCAGAAACTATCCACGGGAAGTTTAAGCAAGACATTCTTGAAATACTCGACACGTTCAAACTGTTTCGTAATTGTTTCATCCTGAACAGAAACCCCAATGGACACAACTCAGTTTAAAATAAAACAAAAAAGGTTTATTGAATATGATTATTCCTCTCAAAAAGATTTTCTTTTGACATAATGAGAATAACTTTGCAGTGTTACACGAGCTGTGATTGGCCGGGGCCCAGTCTGGCGTGTACCCCTCCCTCCTCTAAACTGTCAGCCGGGCTCAGCTCCAGCTCACCCGCAGTCGTAACGAGAACAATCCCAAATGGATACATTTCACAAGACAAAAGAATGAAAATGACTCTCCAAAAAAGGATTTTGGCCATAAAACCCAAATGGGCTCCGATCAGTCTATAAAACAAACATTCCCTGGAGTAATAATAATAATAATAATAATAATAATAATAATAATATATTCAGTTGTGGTTAAAAATCAAGCCATCACTCCTGTATTACATTTGGACTAAAATGAGAAACATAAAAGCAAGCAATTAAAATGCTGACACGGCGACTTGCAGTTGTGTGGCAGCGTCTATAAAAAAGGCGTATTATCACAGGTGTGTGTGTAACCCTATGTTGACACACACTCATCCCTCTGCTGACAGGCTGCCCTATGCCGACCCCCGAATATGACATTTTGCCTGAACTTCACTTTTGTGGTTAGCAATGAAATGACTAAACAGGTGTCAGACACTTGGCACGCGATATGAAATCACCACTCTGTGTGTGGGTGTGATGAATATGTATGAAGGCTCGATTACCTAACGCTTCTCACTCACAGTAATTTATTGTGCTCATTACAAAAAGACATTTTAGGTTTGGCATATTTTTTAGGGGAGGTCAGTGCCCCCGTGACCCCCCCTCTAGCTCTGCCTGTGCTCACAACCTCAAACCAGTGTGCTTCATGCTTCTGTACGTAGTGTACCCGATTTCTTCCAGTCTGAAATTTTTTAGTCTTCTTTCTCAGCTATGTAGACAGGAAGTGGGATGTCTTTCTTCCAGTCCTTAGGTTTCCAACACCGTGGAACGAAATATGCACAGCGGCCGTGTAAAGTGGAGTGTAGTTAAAGTTGAGCCTTTCACTGGCTGCAGGGTCCAGAAACTTGCCAGGAACCGGCCCATCGGTCAGCCACGTCCAAGCAGCGAGAGTTTCACAGAGAGGTCATAAGGAATATTATATTACGTTAAATTAACATTTGAGATTTATTTGCAATGAATAATAATATATAGCACCTTCTATATATTGCTTTTGCTCTGGCACAGCTTCATAGCGACATTACCCTGTAATCAAACTCAACAAATTGACATCCTGTATGTCGGATCACCCTGACAGAGCTATCTCGACTCCCTGTGTGTCTCCACAAAACATGGACCAGTTTGTCCGGTCATCTTGCCTTGGTTCGTTATTTCCAGCGGAATACCGCGTCATCGAGATTTGGGAAGGGAAAGCATCTGCACATGTGGAAAAAATATGAATTAAAAATTGGAAACTACTGTGTTGTGTTTGAAATGCTGCCTTCATGCGTAAAAACATTTTTTTTTTTCCCTTCACTCTTGTTTTCCTACCTTATTGTGGGTTCTGCTCACTCAAGAAGCTGCCCTAGTTGCTATGGCAACAAAAATCCAACTCGCCATTACCTCAGCAGTACATGGGGTGGGGTTTATATTCTCTTCCTTCTTATATTATCTATGTAGCAAATGCTTTCTGTTATATAATCTATCAAAAAATACATTTTAATTGGTTTATTTGGCGCACACCCAAATTCATTTACCATAGTGGATAATTCTTTCAACTCATAAAAGGCTATCAGTTTATGTATCTGTAATATATAGCAGGGACTTGATTGCCTCCTCCCAATTAAGCACCCCGCTAATATTTGGATCTGTATTCCAATTATGTGCTTCTTAATTAAAATGTTAATTAGCCTCCACTGTAATTGCATATTAACTGGACTAAGAAACTCGTGTGTGTGTGTGTGTCTGTGTGTACATTATTGCATTTGTGTATTAGGTGAGTGGTTGCAGATGAAAAATAGCTCATCAAGGAAGATTAGAAATCATACTAATGACTTGAAAGGTGAGTTGTTGACTTTTTCGGTGCAAGACAAGGATAATCGCTCTTAGTAAATGTCAGTCAAACTTTAAAGAGCTCATTACAAGTTGAGAATGAAAACTCTTGTTTCCTTTTGAGAGTAAATGGATTTATTGCAGGGGGAAAAATGTAGTTACTATAAAGCTGAAAGATTGTAATTATATAAAAGAGATGCGTGGTGATTTACCGAGACGAACTCAAATCAAGCATGCCGATCATATAAATACGTAGAAGAGCATTAAACCTTTCAAGGGGTGATTGAATTAGATCAGTGGATTTTTTTTTTATGAGGATAATGGTTGATGTCAATGGAAGATACTAATTTCAGATACAATAAATACGATTTTTTTTATTTTTTACTCACACTCCCTGAGCCCTCTTGTTGTTGCTGCATTTCAAGTATTCAGATCTGCATTATTGACTTTTTTGGCCTTTCCCAAACAAAGTGGGAGAAAATAGCGAGAATACTCATGACCTTCCTTTTCTTATCTTGATATGGAAATGATTCTTCCAGTTGTTTAAGCGGGGGAGGCTTGTGCCACCCCTGCGTGCATCATATATTGAAGTAAACACTTTTGATGTTGTTTATCCACTCTCTCACGAAAATATGACTGGCAAAGTAACAATAATAAGCTCAAATGAGCTGATATTAGAGAGGCTTTTGCTATTGTGTGATAGTACAAATATTTTTTAGAGGGGGGGATACCGTGCCCTCACAGCCCCCCCTTTAGCTCCGCCAGTGCAGTGGATACTCTCTGGTCTGAAATTAAAGCACACCTCATTAAAATCAAAACTATTTCTCAGCTACCACCCACAAACTGTTAGTAGCTTAGCTTCAACCACTTTAAGTCCATCTTTGCCAGTCAACATCTCGGAATAGTCAAACTCCTGACGCAGCGTCCGTCTCGGATGCTTTCGCTCTCTCTCATGTGGCTGTCTGGCCCTTTCTCCTGACCGTCTGTTTTGAATTCCCAACGGACACAAGACGGGGAGATGCACAAGAGACTCACTGTGCAGGCTGACTGGAAGCCCGGGCTCAACACAGGCACCTTATCAAAGCTCTGGGAAAGCCATGTTCCAAGCTGAGTCAACTTGGCTGCTTCGGAGCTCAAATATTTGAGCAGCCCGAGTACCACTGGCAGAGCATCACAGCATTTCTCTTGTCCAAAACAAAAAATCTGGAGAGTGGAAGGGGTGGAGATGAGGTTAGGGAGGGTGATTGAAAGCTGGGAATGTTCATAATTAATATTTATGTAGAATGTTCTCGCTGGCTTCTCATCCAAACTTCAGTCAAGAAACTATTTGATTTACGAGATAAAAATTCATGGAGATCTCACCGACTAACTGAGTTCATATTTTATCCTGTGCGGGCATCCAGATTCGTCAATATGCGGGCTCTAATCTTCGTTTGGCTAAATGTCACATTCTCATGGAGAAAATTAGATTTTTTTTTCCAACCCATTATGATTAACTGAAAACATACTGCTCCAAATCAAGTGTTATACTGATGACTCACTAAGTTATTCCATTACGTTTATAGACTATAGTGGGAAAGGTTTCAGCATAATTTCAGAGCAATCAGTTTATAAAGTCGGATATTAAAATTTCACACAGTTTAAGTTATATCTGTTAGCATTCCTAAGGCCAAGATGAAATTGACATGGCAGCACAGAAGCTGAAATCTGATTTGACCCACTACCCCCAAACAAAATAAAAAGATTGACTTTTCACGTTGACTTTATTTGCCGCTGCCTTGAGTTGTATATTTTTCTGGATTTCTGCATATGCAGCAAACATGTAGAAATTGCAAATTTTGTTCTATCATCCTCTGGATGAGGAATATATTGAGTGCTAGTGCCATCTTGTGTTTGATAAATGTCATACAAACAAAACTTACAACTTCATGGGAAAAACACACGTTGACTTGAAAATATTTTTGGGAAATTTACCCTCATTCTTTGATATATTTTTTAAATTGATTAAAATTTCCACACGTGGAAACGTGGAGAGTTAAAAAAACTACAGAGCAACTTGCAGCACTGGTGGTGTCAATTTAGACTTTGTCTCCATCTAGTGCATGGCAACAAGGCCGACTGAGTCAGTGAAATTAAAATTAAATGCATGCCTGCACAGCATGTCCTGCAGATGGCAATCATGTAACACTCACTCTTTATTTTCTATGATTAAAAACTGAAAGCAATCCAGCAAACAAAAATATAGCAATATGGCAATCTTGATTTGTTTCATACTAAACCAGATAAAAATTCTAATAATGTAGTTTTATTTCTTTCAATCAAAAGAGCAGCTGTCTGGTCACATTACAAAATAAGCCTGGACAAGATGCCTAGTAGCTGGAAGATTGATGGAGATGATCTCTAACCACAAGCACTCTTTGGTTCCAACCCAAAACTTCCTTTTCCGTTCTTTAGAGAGCTTGGTTGCACGGCTGGCTTCAACAAGCAGTATGGCACTGCTCCAAATGTACTCAGCCATTGCAAACACATGGAAGGTGTATAGATGAGAGCCGTCTGCCAGGAACCGGCCACGGAGCCCCTTTTGTTGACCTACTTAATGCCAATAATGGCTGTTGAGCTCCAGAGGGAAAACAAGAAAACAACAGCTCCCCTCCATAAGCTGTCAAAGTGGAGGAGGGAAGTTTGGGAGGACCAGCAGCAATGTATGGCTCTTTCATTGCATTCCATTCATAGTCAGAAAAATGTCAAAGCGGTTTCAAACTGTGCGATTCAGGCAGATAAAGAATATACGCACGTGTAAAACAGATCTGAAACTGGTCGACTAAATAGACTCTGAAAAATTAAATGGATGAAATAATCTGTGTGAAAGAGGAGCTGATTGGCTGGGAAATGGTGGGCGGGGATTAGGTGACATAATTGACAGGACAGGTGAACTCAATCTCGAGAAGGTGTGAAAGAAAAAGAAAAAAACCCCAAATATTTGGGGTCACGGATGAATTGGGAAAACATAGACAAAAAATCAGTCACTGTCAAATTCACACCTATGCTTGATTAGTGTTCAAATAAACTTAACGTGCATTTCTTGGGAAAACTGGCAAGCCTGAGCAGAACATGCAAACTCGACATATAAAGACATACAAATTTAAAAAAAGACATAAAGACACAAATCAAGATTCAAACATTTGATTGTGAGGCAGATACAGTAACTGGATTTTTTAATTCAGGGGTTGACAATTTGAATTTGAATCTTCACTGAATGCGTCAGCGGCTCTTATATGCCTCTCTTCCTTGCCATTTCCATTTTTTTTTTCTTGCCAATGTTTTCAATAATGAGGTAGTGAAAATGATCCCTGTGAGTCACAGTGACAACATTTTACAACATAACTTGACCTTCAAAAGCCATGACAAATCACCAACATGATGGAAGATAGCACACTTTTTTTTTTTTCCTCCATTGCCCCAAACATTCAGGCAAAAGTCTGGAACTCATTTCAGATAAGAAACCGCGTAGGACTTTTGTGACACTCCGCAGAAGGCAAATACGTACAAAGAGTCTATTCAGCGACTATGGGAGCGTGATATCTTTTCAACACAGATGCCATCTTTCAACTTCCATATGGGACACTGGTTGTATTTTGACAGTTCAGGCATTTGCGGTCAGGAGGAAAGGGAATAAAACTCCGTGGAATGAGAAGAAGCAGCGCTCGGGACTTAACCGCTGAAATTGATGTAAGATTTATTAAGGAGCGCTCGGGGGAACCGATTAATCCCATTAACTCATGCGCAGACACACAGCGTGCCAGCAAATTGACCACATTGACATTGAGTGAGCTGAATAGCCTGAAACTGGATTCTGTTCTTCATAATTCCTTCAATTTTCTGATCAGAATGCATCGGACTTGTCAGAAGAGCTTCCATGCGCCGCTACACTGTCCAGCTGTCAGTAGGTCGGTAAAAATAGACGAGTGAAAAGACAGTCAGCATACTCTCCTGTGCTGTCCTGACACCTTTTCAACAGATACCAGACGTAACTGTAAGTACAGGAGAACTTGTGTGTGGACACAATCTGGTGACACCTCCTTGACACCAAGCCTCAAGGTGGGAGCCTCAACCCTCTCCTCCAACTTTAGATTGATTTATCTTAAACACCCCAAGTGGGCTCATAGTCGCTGTTAAATTCCGTTGTTATTTTTTGAAGAGCATCGAAACGACACCGTAAATGGAGATGAAAGGTCTTTTATTTGGGGAATTGGAATTTGATCGAATAAAGCTGCGTCGTGAAGTCGGAATGCCAAAATGGAGATATCCTTCAGCTGTCCAGCTCTTTTTTTTTTTTTATGTATTCATAATATTCAAAGCCATTATCTTTATGGTTTTACACAAATTAAATCTAAGTCATGCCCTCCCATTGGACTGGTCTAAATCCCACAAAAAGTTAAACACCCAAAATGAATCACTCATCAAAGGCTGTGGTTTCAATAGCATGACAGTTTTCTTTGCAAATACCAGCGTTGTTTTTACATTTTGTAATCCCCAATACATTTCAACATGACAGAAATCAAATAGTCCACATGTTCCGTATCAAAGGTGGATATGAACGTTGATTTATCATCCCAGAAGAGACTCCTGGTTAAGTGCTGCGGGGGGAAAAAAAAAAAAAAAGCTGAGTCATTAGTTTCTTCATTTGGGAATTCACCTTCTCACTGGGCACTTTCGGATTAGCACGTATCTTCCTGAGAGTGGTGTTCGGGGATAATCCCCATAAATAGCCTTGACAAGCCAAGTGGGATTTAATAAAGCGCCGAGAGGCCATAACGTTGGGCCCCATCTCCACGTGTGGGGCGCTTTTTGGCAACCTCGCCTCCGCATATGAAGGTGTTTAGTCGAAAACATCTCAATCGTCGTAGTCACAGGATGAATGAGAGCGGGGAATCTAAAAAGTCAGCAGGGGTTGCGATTGATGCGATCGATGATGTAAAGGATTTTCTTGCGACACACATTTGGTGTTGATTACCGTTTTCTAAAAGCGCATATGTATGCTACGTTCTCAGATAGACCGCAGAAATTCGAAAATCTGCCGTCATTAGAAAAACCTATGACAAATAATCCACGGCCAAAGAATCTTTGGTGTTTTATTGAATTCCACAAAGAAGTATTAAAAACATGTGCCATCACATTTTGGCAGTCCATCCTAACATTTCCTGTTTTTATTCTGTGGGAGTACCAACTGAAAAGCAGACTTGCAGGAAAGATATATTTTTAAACTGCGCTAGAATACAGTGCAATGGCACATCCACTACAGTAGGTGGCAATAGTGCTCTCATTGTCTCAATGTTTATTAAATTATTGAGCAGATTTATATTTCTTTTTGTCCTCTTTAATGTCAATTAACACATTTATAAAAATTTTATAGACATATGAGACTATTTATACCTGCGGCGGAAAGTCAGAGGGGGGTGCAAAATAATTTCTTCTTCCAAGAAAACTGTCTTTACCATCCATTTTATATTATACTGTAAAACATTTTACAGGCTGCTAGCCATGAAAATATCACAAAAAGTATCAACACTAAAATAAATATAATCCTTAATCAAATTAGTCACAAATTTACTGCGACGTGAAACGTTTTGACTCTTTCAACTGAAGCAACAAACAACCAGAGAAATCAAGTTGGTCAAACCCGTGGGTCACAAAGGTCAAGTACCATGTGGTGGTGCTTTTGTTCCCTATTTGCTAAATTAGTTTCCATTTATTTTGACTTGGTAACAGCAGCTCCGGAGCGTGACACATTCACAAGCACAAGCTCCGACAAGCATCGAGGGCCGTGACTCGTGTGTCCTAAAGGCAAAGCGAGCGGGCCACTCATTGATTGTGTTTAAGGCTGGCCCTCTGACCCATAAAAAAAAAGGTGACATGATGTAAACCATTTCAACGCTGCTGCCGTTATTTGGTGCGACAGAATTTTGTTAAACATACACATCATGCGGGCAAGTTTATAGCACCTGTCCAACGTTGAGCTCATTTGCTGACATGAAACCGATAAGGTCAAATTACAACGAGTCAAGAGTGCACAAAACAACAACAAAACGACTGATATTTTAAAAAAAGCATCAATCATGACAGAAAAAAAACACCCAGAGCATTTTTCATTACACTCTATTCTTTTCACCACACACCAGAAATAACTTTTTTGCTGTTATTAGCGTAACTTTGTGGTTTAATAAAAAAAAAAAAAGTCGTATTGTGTAACAACCAGCGTGTATAATCATAAAGTTCCCTCACAATAAATCCAAAACATATTTTACTGTCAGATTTAGAATATCATTTTGCGTCTTGCGCAACAGTTAGAAAGTCCGTGCAGCATTATCAGGACCTCACTACTGTGCAAACAAACGAAAGCCACCCTAAATGGTAAAAGCATGTCAACCCCGTATATTTATTTAAGTCGGTGCATGAAATGACTTGTTTTTATTTTTCCAATACTCTGTCATGCTCCATTTATATTAACCTAAAATAAGATGAAGCTTATTTTTGCAATAAAATCAATATACAAATTTTCATGACATACCTTGGTTGCCAAAAAGAGGTTTAATTTTTGGGAGAACAAGTTGGCAGAGTTGTAAAAATGGCACGAAAACTCCAAAGTATGATTACAGCTCCGAATCTAATGTGTTTTTGTATATCGACGTTGCCGTGTGTTTGTTTAAAGCCAAACGAGAAGCGGCGCTCCCGCCAAATCCCCAACTGACCTTTCCGGCAGTTTTGCGGCAACAAAGGTCATATTTTGTTTGTACTTGTGTTCACACACTCAAGTTTATGATTGAAAATTGCAAACAGGGCTCAAGTGACGTCTTAATGGTCAAATATGATTGGGACAATATTGTTTTTGGGAACGGCTCCGACATTTAAAGTTTGTGCGGCCGTACGTGATTAGCCTCTTTGAAAGTGGACAAAGCAACAACAGATGCGGTCGTAGCACGTGGTTAGCGACAATATACAAAACGTCAACTTGAACTTTCACAACCATTTTACTGTACTAATAAATGGGGAATAGAACTTGTAAAACACAAATTTAACTCGTAGCTGTGTGACTTCCCGGCATCACAATAAATATTTATTTAGCGTGAAAAGAATCAAGTGCAACAGACAGAGCAATTTGATATAAGTCTCAAATGACTTTATATATTCAAAATAGCATTGGTTTGTGAGGGCCGAGAGGTCACATGGGAGGAATTAGGGATTGGGCACGGTTGCTTTGACATCAGATATAGACCAGGTTTGTGGCGAGCTCAGATTTGAGAGTACGAGCAGGTTAATGAGGAATAGCAGCCATCTAATGGCTCCTCAGCGTTATGACATCATTATTCTAATTGGCACGGGTCACAACGACTTCTTCGAGTAATCTGTTAAAGCAGATCTAATCACAGCTAAAAATATTTTTTAAAGAAAAAATAATCGTGAATGTGCTTTATTGTCTGAAAATACAATAATACTCTCAGATGGAACTTTTTGGAGTACTGAGCCAAAGGAAAGTGCTGATGAAAAGAATGTTTTCATTTGCTGACTCTCTTCAGGAAAAGATCGAACTGAATAAACAGTGGTTGTATTTGTTCTGATTTTCGGATAAAAATAAATTATTAAGGAGAGGTCTACAGCACGTTCCTGGTGTGCAATGTAAACATTGCAGCATTGTGTAGCCATAGCCACATCTAAATAATACTGGGTCATCCAATTACTGGTTAGCGTCAAATTATCATGCATGGCCAACGGTGATTGAAAAGTAAACCACTGGCAGTATAAAGCCGAGACGGTGACTGTGCAAGAAAGTTTAATGAGTCACAATTCAGTGGAAGAAAGTCAAATGAGGTCATAAAAGCCTGAACCGTTTAAATCTAGAAAACAAGTCAGCCAGATGCGTTTTGAGAGAATTCTTTCGGGAACAAAGATGTTTCATCATGAGCTGTCTTCTGATGGATGTAACAGACGATCCAATCAAATATGAATGAATTCCGATGTTCACAGTTGCCTGTTTGGTTTCAATTATGTCCGAAAGACTCGGCTTCCCTTATGATGTTATTGGGGCCTGGATTTCTGAACACCAGCAGAGTACATCAAGTAAAGACAAGCACTGGGAGACATATTTGCACATGCTTTGTGTCTTACACAGTTCGGGTATTCCGGGGGTTTTGTTATCTTGGGTCGGCCTCATGCATTTGTTCACACCGAGCCTCGGCTCCCACACGGAGGAACTAAAATTGTGGAAAGAGGAACATTTGGTGAGGTGAAGAAACAGATCCAAGCAAGTAAAGTTTTATTGTTAAACGTATGAATAATTTCTGCTAGAGCCAAACTCATTAGCCACATTAGCCACCAGTCCGAGCGCTTGTAAGCCGACTCTCACAGGCTAAGCACATCCTCTGTGCTGGGGTCCGTTATTGCCAGGCACACACACACACACAATACACACAAACTTGTCCATGCACACACGCACATTCCTCCGCAGGCTCTACAAGGGGCAGGCTCAGAGTGTGCTGGAAGCTTGGAACTGTTCTTCAGTGAGAGTATCTCTCACTCCCTGCAGTTGTTAAGCCAGAGAGCAAAAGGGAGAAAGCACAGTGGGGGGTGGAAGGTCTACCGGCACCATCCCAAATGATCCAGCATCTATTTTAAAAGTGTTGATTGACCGATGCACACTTTTTTTTGCTGACTTCGGCTTACGTGGAAGAAGATAATCAAGTTGTCACCCTGCACGAGCCGTGCAGAACGTTTGGGGCCTGCACGGAAACTTGAAGGAGCTATCTCAAGGACGACAGTGGCTTTCAATGGTGGCGCTCCAATGTAAAGATGGACTGCATACATCTGAGACCAACAATGTTCTTCACAGCCTCTTGATGCACATCCAAAGAAAAGGTTCAGACAAGCAGACCAAAGAAGATCAAGGGCTCCTGATATGATGCTGTGCCACACTTTTGTATCTCACCTGCTGTCTTTGGCGGCGATTGTCGTGATTGTGAGCGGAGGAGGAGGCGAGCAAAGGCGAGGGTCCGACAGCACCGGCGGCGGCGGCGGAGGAGGAAGCGGCAGCAGACGGTTCCATAAAATCCAGCATGGCCAGTGCACTTACACCTTCATATTACCTGAAGGAGGGGCAGCCGGGGACGGTTCCTCCTGCAGGGAGGCCAAAAGCGGAAGCCCGCAGTATAACGCCAATTCCCTCCAGAGAGACTCGCCGCCACCTGAGCCAGACTTTCCAAAACAGAAGATCCAGCAGCTTGAACACATTATGGAGAATTACACCCAGTGGCTACAGAAGGTGAGGAGGTGTTCAAGTTAGGGAGAAAATCTTGCATCACGGCTTGACTAAAATAGAAGAGCAGTGAAAAACGCGTTGCAGCTTTAACTAGCCTTGATGGATTTTGTTTGAAGTGGCTTTGCTGGAGAGTGTTTGTTGAGATGCTTGTGTTCCCGTGGGGTGTGTGGTCTCTGCAGAACGTCTGTTTGTGGCTTTGCCCAATTTATTGTTTGGGTTCGTGGAACGAGACGCCACTGAGCAGTGTTTGCTGTTTCCCTAAAGTTTCTAAGAGTGTTTTGTGCTGCGGGGTCAGTTTTAGTGTGAAAAGTCAACGGGGAGGACCTATTGCGCAATCGGCTTACAATTCCAGTAATAGGGTCAGTTCAAGCAATTGAGTTGTATAATCCTCCGTAATGACCCTTAAATATTTTACTGTCGCTGGTTTTGCGGAAAGGGCTCTTTTAAAAATTCAGATCTTTCGACTTCTCTATGGCAACGAGTCCTACATCCGACATCTTTGTTTTTGTTTTGTCAACAAGTGAATGATGAATCCAGCCCGTTACACTGAGTCAGCCAGAGAGCCAAAGTAGTTATACGTCAGTCACCCCCCCCCCATGTTCTCTAGTGGCTTGTCTCTTTAATGGCAGGAAGTCAGTGAGAGCCCCAAGAGACACCAGAGTTGGAGAAGACAGAGTATGTAAATGTTTCCTTTATCTATTCAAGACAAATATGGGTATAAAAACGAGATTAGACTAAAAAAATGAAAATTGGCATTTAATAAGATCAATGAAATAATTGACTTGCAAATGGACATGACGTGAGTCTATAATGTGCGCACCGATAAGTCCTCCTGGATTTGATAGATGACAAAGGAAGCGCCAAATTCATCACCTTGGGTTTATTTTCTAGCAACCGCAATGTTGTCGCAGCTACACGGCAGAGTGCCTGCTTTCCATTTTCTTTTGAATATTCTTTTCACTCCACACAGTGGAGGAAATATCAATTTTTCATATATTTTTTTTTTATATGTGTTCATTCAAAAGCGTGTCACGAAAGGCCAGGGGTGAAATAACACCAGATTTATCTTTAGTGTGGTGGACCCCACGATTCCAAGATAGTCTAAGTGATACTAAGAAAACAGCCAGGCGGCGTTGGGTGAATGACAGATTGACTAATGAGACCTCATTAGAGGATAAAAAAAAAAATGGAAGCATATGAGGATGCTCGCTACCACTGCTAATATAGTCATAAGTCTTCCCTGAGTAGATTAGTATGACAGTTGGGCATTTGTCAATTGACACTTTCGAATACAATACATGCAGGCCAGATGAAAGAGGTGGACAAAGATGAAGCTGTCGAGGAAGCATTTTAACTTCAATGCAGGGGACCCTGATAACATTCCTGACCAGTCAAAAGGTGCCGTGTGTTTGTCTAAGGATTACTTCCCCAGCCTGCCCACCGGGGAAGAATCTCAGACAAGCCGGGCTCTGATCTCTCAGACGGAATCGGCGACAGGAAACAAGCTGTTTCGCACTTTTAAGAGTAAATAGTAAATATCTAAATAAATATTGTGATGAAAATGGGCGGTATTTAAAATCCGTAGTTTATTTTTTAATTCCAGAAAATATGATCTGATCACATTGTCATTACGTTGACTTATTTGACTGGTTAAATTATTGCTTTAAATGTCTTTAGAAATGATTTTTTTAAAAAAAAAGGTTAAGTGAGCACTCCGCTTGCTTTTTAAAAAAAATCACAGATACTACACTTCTAATATTTCAACGATAATGAAAGTTTGGCAAGGGTGGCCAATTAACAAGCCAAACTTTGTCTCAGCCCTCGGGAGTTTAAGTAATAGATCTTCTCAGTCAAAAGTAGCACAGACCGGGATTTGTTGCGAAGGACAGTCCGTGCCAAACTAAGCTGTTGCACAAAGAGAGGGGAGGGAAAGGGGAACGGGGGACGGGGGACGGGGAGGGGCAACGTCTTATCCCTGTGAAATTCTCATCATTCTGCCTCTCATCCAGCATGATGCGCTGGATAAACACTGATTTAAAATTTTCGTGAGGGATCATACAAGAAAGGATGAATCATTTTTATTATTCTAATATTATTTAATTTTTTAAATATGTATTATTATTATTATTATTATTATTATTATTTATTTATTTATTTTTTATTGAAGGTTATCAGAGGGCCAAGCAGTACAGAACCAAGAAATAACCTTTCCAGTTTAGGGACAACTTCCTCTGCTGTAGTTTATTTTCAGTAAAGTCGTAGGCCAAAAATAACAATTGGATTATTCCGATAGACAAGGACATTCTCCGAGGAATAAAAAGCTCTTCCTTCCTGACCCGACAAACAAGTCATTGACAGGACACAGTGGAAATTACAGAAGCACGCGATGCATACAAAAAAATCCATGCGACGTGACAGAAAAATTGCAAATAAAGGTTTTTAACTTTCCAGTACGTGTCGGCATTGGTCAGTAAATCATCCGGATGGCCGCTTGGCTTGACGACACGGTTTACATTTTGCAGCTGTAAAGAAAGCACAGCGTTTGCTTTCTATGCGTCAATATACAAAGATACTCTCTCGGGGGTGCTTTATTTTGTTTTAACAACAGCCTTGTACAGTTCTCTGATTTATATGGCTTCTGAAAACATGGCTTGGAGCTTGGCATCCAGTTGAAATGTTGAAGGTGACACTTTGCTCTTCATATTTACCCTTAGGAACTACAAAACTTCCGATTTTCAGTCTGTCAGGTCAAATATTTCTCAAATTGCCCTAATGTAAAATCTTCTTGATTTTCAATACTATATTTTACTGTTTGATTTTTTGAAAAGTCCAAAAATGACAACAATAGCCTCTTTTAACAATAGACAATATTATTCTATATAATATTATTCATTTTTTGCATCGTTATTGCTTTTGGATCTTCGTAACGCGGATGCCACCCGGCATTTGAACTCAACGATGAGATATCCGTCCATTTTTTGATACTCAAAGAATAATATTGAGAAATTGTGCCTTTTATTGCTGCATCTGGCAAGGAAGGTGATTTGTGGCTGATTTATGACCCCCCCAGTGTGTTTTTATTCATTGCTCTTGATTACTTTCCTACTATTTTTTACATTTACGGTAAGCACATTTGTTCGATTCCCTCGCATCCAAAAATTGTCATTTGGAGTGAAGTAGGGAGAAAATTCCTCACGCCTCCCCACATAGTGCTTCTGAGCCCGAACCCTCCCCGCAGCGTCTCTTTAACTCTCCTCGACACATGTGCTCGGAGTAAATGTCTTTGTCTGTCAACACTGAACCTCTTTCCAGAGGCTCCCTAGGAAAAAAACATTTTGCCTTCTTTTCGAGTTCATACGGGTAGATTAAGAGTTGTTTTTACACCAAAGAATCGCAATCAGATGGTTGATAGAGGTGGTAAATTTGGAAGCTTGTGTGAAGTTGATGGCATGACTCTTTGTAAAGATACAAAGCGAGACAGAGGGAGATATGGAGTGAGTGCGTGATATTGGGGAGAAGATAAACTGTCTGGCTCCCCCACAGTGTGGACCAGAAATGACTAATGGGGTGGATCGCTCAGTTTCGGTTGCAATCTTGCTTGGGTTTCTTAAAGCAACACTAAGATACGGTTGTTTCCTTTTTTGCTCTTCAGCTGCCCCAACAATGATGAAATGTGATAGACGGCCAGCTATCAATGTCAAACAGAAAATAGGTTTGAAAATTAAACTATTGAAAAAGAGAATCACACAATTCCAGTGCTATTTTTTTTTTTTTACAGTAGCCAAAAGATGAATAAGTGTTTTTCTCTCCCTGTCAGATAGTTTACAGAAATTCCCTCATAAATCCGTCAGTGATCAAATGAGGTGAGCGTTGCCCCTGCTCTGGTTTTCCACACCTGCAACACAAATGGTTTCTTGATGTTTATTTAACATGACATGTCTGCAGCTCAAGCCAGACAGCAGCACGTAATCCTTGTGTAAATCGTACCGCGTGTGTGTGCGTTGATGATCCCATGTCACACTCCCGTCCGTTTCAGCATATGTGGATGAGGAGGACTGTTTGACAGATGCAAGTCCATGTTTGGATGAATTAATCTTTAGCTTAAGTGATGGCCTGTTCATCATCAAAAAGGATGATCTTCTTAGTGTAGTGTTATGGATGTAGCAAACTTTAAAGAGGCTGTGACAATTTCTCCAACATTTAACTATACATTTTGCCTATTATAGATTTGATTTCTCTATTTTTATAGTGAAGACATTTTGTAATTTTAGTATTGCGGGCCATATAAAGTGATGTGGTGGGCCGTATCTGGCCCCCGAGCCTTATGTTTGACACCTATGATCTAAGTGAAGACACATGTTAATTAAGTAGGTGTGTTTATTATTCATTGAGTGTTGTGTCAACAGAGCTGACCGACCTCCTCGGCTTTTTTTTTTAAATTTTATATACATTTTAGGGACCTCCGCTAAGCGAGCCACCAACGTGAACACGGAGTGCATTTGCATCAATCACCGTTGAAGGTCCGACAGCTGCAAGTGTTTCAAATGGAAGCTGGCTGGACAGTAACACAATAGTGGCCATGCATGAAGTGCACATTATGGTTAACAGCGGCATCTATTATCCTCTTCATAGTTAAACCCCAGGTCACACTAAAGCACTTCCATGTGGCCGTGTTAGTCAGGCTACCGCAACTCGTCTTTCCATTGTCTGTTTAGTCTTTAGTTGCGCGTCACTTAGAGGTAATTTTGTCATACATGATCACACAGTTTTAAAAAAAAAAATAGTTTACCCTTTAAGCCAAGACAGACTGATTTGAAAATGGCTTGTGAGAAACAGTCTGGCCTCTGTGTGATAACCTATAAGTCTGGTGAGCTCACTAAAGTAGACGTTATAAGAGAGATATATTATACAGAGAGGCAAGTGAGAAAACATGGGCTTAAGTTACAACTCAATTCGGAGTTTTTTGTGATTGTACAAAACTGCAAAGATGGGTCGATAAATCTTAGACATCATGCTTGGGATGAAAATTAAACAATCGGGACATAGTAGGATTAAATGTCCATTCATTTTTTGGATTTTATTTTCTGCTCAGGTGAGAGTGTTCAAAATAATGAAAATAAGCGCAGCATCTGGAGAACGTAGCTTTAATGTCTGTCATTGTCTGGAGCAAATGACACGAAAGCCATAATCAGGCGCATTCCTGACTCAATGTGTCCCATAGGAAAGATTCTCTGATGGCGTCACACATTTAAATCTTTCTTAAGCTACCCCGCTCACCATTACCATTTCTAGATGAAAAAAATTGGTCAAAGTTTGTTGTTGTTTGGTTTTAAATTTATTCCCATGTCCCATGCTTGTCCTTTCTCGTATGAATATGGCGAGCTGGACTGTAACCGGATAATATGGGAAAATAGACTTGTGGAGAATATATATGTTTGTTTGAATTCATATTTATTATTTGATGACCGTGTATAGAAATGAACTATCATTATAGTGGGTTTTAACAGTTGAGGTTTTGTTTTCCCGGATGCCCTTTTGGTCTCAGAAGAGATAAGACGTGATCAAGACCACCTGGCTCTCTGCATGTTTTTTCTCCGACTACCTACAACGCCCATTTCGAGGTTTATGCTATCAAATTGAAGCTACAAATATGTTCATATAAAACCCTTGTTACTTTTATATTTACGTTGCTTCTTTTTTTTGACATTATACGAGAAGCCCAAAAACTCGGTCGAGTCAACGACTGGCCTTTGGCCACTGGGGCAAAAAGGTCAAGCAAGTTAACTGTGAGTTCAGACTAAGTTGTTACTCACCTAATCTTGACAGCATTTAAGACGGAGAGCTTTAAAAGTGGCTTTAAAAACAAACACCATGTAAGGCAGCTTACAAAGGCAGGGACAAAAATTGGACTATATCCTTCTAATACACGGCTGAAGGAGTGGCGCTGTTATTTACCAAGATCATCAAGGGGGTGTCAAAAAAAATTGCTAAATAAAGATTGCCGACTTGATTGGTATCACGGGCCGAATAGCGTATCATCGGTATAACGGCAATATTGACATTATTCGAAATCAGCTTCAACAAACACTGGAAAATTGAAAGTCACGGGAGGTGTGGGAGGTGATACGCTTTTCATTAATCTTTCCCTTTCCGAAGTAAGGTAGGGAATTTCCAGAATGGGAAAAAAGATGAAGCTGGAATGTCAACAAGAGAGGAATTTCCTAATTGGTTGGGTCAGGAATTCTAACTTGTAAACCTGTAATCTTAATAGACAGAAGCAGTAGACTAAGTCAGATAAGGAGGTGAGTGCAACCATAAACTCTAAAATTTATTTAAAAACATTTATGAGACTGCTGAAATGATGACCAACTTACTTTATTATTCGGCCTGTCTAATCAAAATGGAGTCCTAATATTAAGTGTACCACTCCACCAGATGTTACGTGGTGACGACGGACACAAAGCAAATTTCATATATCTCTTCGCATACTCTCGCTGAACTGCGGCTTGCATTCCTCTTGAAGCCCTGATGTCACTCAGTCACTGGCGGAGCTAGTATTTTTTTTCTTCGGGGGGTCACGGGAGGGCAAGTATATCTCAGGGGATCCGCAAAACATTTTCTTATACTTTCAGATTCATCGTAGTTTCCGTTCAGGTTGAAAGGTGGGGAAAAAATTCTGAGAAAAATTGGAAAATACCCAAAAGACGGTTATCTAATCTGGGTGGGGTCCAAGCATATTCCCTCCCGTGCACTCATCACTTTTAGAGAAACACACCAGAACAGTGATTCATTCAAATCAAATCTGGCAGCACAGTTTAATGGTTGCTAACAGTTACGATTAATTGTGATTAATCATTTTTGACAATTCCGCAAAACAGCACTGCACGTTTCTTTTTTTTTTAATACATGATTTGAGTCTAGGTGGTGGAGTGTCCTCCCATGTCCATTTAAAAGATTCAGAATGGTTTCTTGAGATACATCCCAGAAGACAGGTTACCCCATCATCATTCCAAACACACCAGCAGAGACGTAACAGATCCCCAGTAGTTTGTTTTCTACATTTTCCAACTCCTCACCGTTGCCTCTCAGCACCACCACTCCTGCTGTTTCGAAAAAGCTCAAGATCCCCCCTTTGAAAAGGATGTTGCTCTAAAAGCCAAACGTCAGACAAGTGGTAAACATTCACAGTAATCTGTAACAACGATGGCAGGGAGTCGTATCTTGCCGGATAATCCTGTTCTTGGCTCCCAAGTGAAAGCAATTTAGCAGTTGTGCCGTGATAATGTACAGCGTACGTCCATTTTGTGCGTATGCTGCTCTTCAAACTGTGCACGCATTAGAGTACGGTCACTTAAACACTTGTCCTATAGCGATTTGGATCTTGATTTATGCTTTTATGTGACACGCATTGTTATTTATGTCAGGGATAACAGAACACGGCTGGCTGGAGTTCCTAGCCAGTTGTAAAATGTCTGACTAGAATATATGGATGAAGTTGTATTGACATGAAACATTTAGACTGCTAATGCGATCAGTCTGGTAAGTGCAGGTCAAATTGCGTCATCGCTAAAGTCATATGTAACTTGTATGATCCAAAAATATTAGACGTTGGTGGAAAGAAACATACGCAGACTTAAATACACCTCGTGGAATGTCTCTTGGAAGTCGACGTTGTTATTGAAATGTATTTCTATGGTGTTTTATTTGAATTCCACTCTTGCAACCTTCAACCACAGAAGGGAATGTGGACATATGTTCGACTTAAAGCGAGTCCGTGTAAGATGCAATAAAACACACGGTTGCCGTAATAGCTTGTACTTAGGGATCTTGGAAACCGCATTTTACCGTCTGGCGTAATCCAATTTCACTTCATCAAATGACCCTAAAATAACCGCAATGATGCCACATTTAATGTGCGTTCTGCCGCTAATGCTAACAACTGAATATAGGCTTTGAGTGTGGTCACTTCAAATTGGCATATTTCGAGGACTGGGTGTTTTTAGACGATTTTCTTTCTTGGCGTTTATTGCCGGTGCAAGTATGTTCAGTCAGCAGCTTGTCACATTTCCCCAAAGACAAATCATAAGTGCTCAAATTTCCGTCAGCCATCTGTGCTTTCACTACCTTCTCTCAAGGTGACTTGGATTGTCACACGTGATGTTCAACAGATGGACAAAGCTCCAGTTTTTAGTTTTGACAAGAGAGTTTAAAACAACCGACACTGTCCGCGGAGTTCAGTGGTTTTACGTTTCACGATGTACTGAAATCATTTTTAAACAAAGTAAAGCTATATGATTTTTTAGAATGCCATGTAATCTTATAATTCCAAATTAGTTTCAGTCTATTTTTCAGACCAGACTACAGTAGACTATTTGCTAATCGTGTAAAATAAACAAGTCGGAAAGTGTCCCACGACTGTAAAAAAAAAAACTGTTTAAGTTTTTCATTTCTGCCAAGTGACTCCGACAAGCGAACACAACTGCATGTTTTAGTTGGAAAACACATCTTTTTATTCCTATTACAACAATCCATCCATTATAACCGTTTATTTTATTGAGTAGGGTATGGAACTTATCCCAGGTGATTCTATAAAACAAAATATATTCCTAAACATATCCACCAGATGGTACAGTTTATTATATTGTGTCTACATATCATGTGTAATCCAATAAAAGTGTCAATTTATTTTGGGACCTCCTTGGTATTAAAAAATAAAATCATTAGCAAGTTGATGGTAAGAAGTATGATGTTTTATTCTCTCTTTTTATGACAGATTGAGAATTATATCAAAGAAAGCATGAAAACAGAGATGGCTCAACTGCAGCAAAGCGCCGTTCACAACCACACAGCAGCCATGTTGGAAATGGGCACCAACATTCTTTCTCAAACTGCAGAGCAAACACGGAAACTGACTGATGTTGAGACACAGGTAATTTTCTGTTGTTAATACTTTTATTTATTTTTTTCCGTCTTTGCAAAACGACAAAACCGTTTCTCTGCGTGTCTTTATCTCAGGTTTTGAATCAAACGTCCAGACTTGAGATCCAGTTGCTGGAAAATTCTCTTTCCACTAACAAGTTAGAGAAGCAGTTAATGATCCAGACAAATGAGATCAACAAACTCCATGACAAGAACAGGTAAACAACAACAAACACTACAGTTCAAACTAACAAATCCAGCTAAAAAAAAATATGTTTTTAATTTCTATATGTACTTATTTCTTAAAAAAATATATATATATTTTTTTTAATTTATTTATGTTTTTATTTCATCTTTTCACACAGTCTGCTGGAGCAGAAGATGATGGACATGGAGACGAGACACCATGAAGAACTGGAGACACTAAAGCAGGAGAAAGGAAGTCTCCAGGTTCTTGTTGGGAGGCAAAGCGGGGTTATCATAGAGCTGGAAGCCCAGCTGAACCGGGCCACGGGAAACAGCACTGCCCTCCAAAGACAGCAACAGGAGATGATGGACACCGTCCACAATCTGCTCAATCTTTGCTCCAAAGATGGAGGTAGGGGACATAGTTGCCCTGATATTATTTTCAAAAATGTAGGCACCATTTTGGTGACCCCTGCTCTTCTCCAAAAATAATGTCAATCAGTCCTCATCAGACCACACTGCAAAGAAAATCCTGAACCAATGTTCCTTGACCTTGTTCTGAAGTATTTTATTTCTCTGGGCAGATGCTCCAGATTTTCCAAACCTCCTGAAATTCTGATGACACCATTCGGTAAATCTTGTAGGAAACAGAGGGATAGAGTGACAATAAAAATCTCAAGCAATGAAAGCAGCATAGCACCGGCAATGTGTTTCTTGTTCGAACCTGGCTGCTTCTGTCAAAGAGGCTTAGTGGCTTTCAAAAAGCGTCGTAATATAACAATTGATTTCCAGTGTATTTATAAAACAGCTGCGTGTAATTATTGATCGGAATGTCAAACACAATGCCATTTAGAAAGACAAAGTATCATTTGATTCCTCTTGAGCCTGACTCACATGTGATAATATAAACTCACAAATGTTCCGTGAAGCCAAACTTGACCAGTTTTTATTTTGATCAAATAATATTGACACGGAATTTTAAACGACAGATTATACAACACGCATGCATGATTTTACGAGTTGCAACTTTTGTGGTCTTCTCAAGGAAACGCTTCACCAGCCCTAAAATCAAAATGATATGCTGCCGAACATGATTAATGAACATGGCCTGCTTGCATATTTTTAATGGAGCATGCAATATAAGGTCAGGGGTGGACTGACCTACTTGTAATCTATCCGTTTAGTCTGGATTTGTTTATGCAACATTTAATTGCCAGAATCCTTGGAGACCGTCTTGGCTTTCCTGCTGAATATGTATTATCACAGCCTCTTAATGTAGATCCAACTACAGCACATATAAAAATTGCTTTACTGGAACTGTCAAGTTGAATGAGATTTCCCGTATTCTTCCATATTTGATCATTTGTATTTATATATTTTTTTATTATTATTTGTTGTATTTTATACTTTTTTTTATATTTTTATTCTAGCTCCTTATCGAACACTTCTGCCATGCGGTGGGTTCTTCTATCCACTAGCGTTTCAGGGTTGAGGCGGGTGTGCGGGTCAAAGGTCACCCCTTTCCTAACCCCGGCCTGAATAAGTCAAACTGTAATAGTTCCTGAGGGATGAATGAGGTGACGCGCGAGTGGATGGATCTCGCTGATCATTCGACACACTAGCCTTTGTTTTCACAACACATTCAAAAAAAAAAAAAATGTTAACTCCTTTTTTTAGTGGTCAGAACAAGTGTAGGGATTATGTTTGCAATCACAGTTTATAAACTGTGGTCAGCAGTTTGTATTAACTGCTGTATATTGACACCAAATTGCTGGAGAAATCAAAAGCAATTTGGGCTTATTTTCCTAATAATATGCTGACTCATGTCTGCTAGTCATTTCATTTTTCACAACACAGACTTTTGTCCAAAAAGTACAACTTTTCCATGTGTGTTTCCCAATATTGCAGTGCAAAGAGATATTTTTGATGTGGCTAGATGAAGCAATTTGTGGAAATTGTATTCATTACCCAAAGCTCATTAGGGTGCAATGAGCCGCAGACTGCCATTAAAAGTAATTGAGCACAGCTTTAGAACACTCTTTTAAAGTTGCTGGCTACGAAATAAGAATTTGTTTTACAGTTTTCTGTTATCTTAGCTTCTTACGCAGAGGGAATGGAGGTGATTTATTTATTTAAAATTGCATTGTGTGCAATTTAAAATCGTATAATGAACCTTACGTCATGTTCCGACATAATATTAATTAAATATATAATTTGATATTGCTTTCAATATTTTTATAACAATATTTATATATATTTATTTTTATTCGTCTTTACAACAAGTCCCAAACCAAATTTTTAGCCATCTGAAAATGTATTTATTCTAACTTTGAATGCGAATAAAAAAAAAAAAGTCTGTGTGGGAGTGTACAGAATATCGTGAAATAGTACTGACATAATTTTATCGTGCTGTGCATCCTTCAAACAAATATGTGGAAAAAAAAATTCATTGGCTCATGTAGTGAATCAAACTTAGCTGGACTTAAAGACTGATTGCAGTCACATGGGAGCACTGATGTCTATAGCAGTCCATTTAGTTCCAATTTTCACTCTCTTCACTTCCAGGATTTGGGCTCATTTGGAACGAGTACTGATTTATGCAAACACCCAAGGCCTATTGGTCTTTTCACATGAACCCCCTGCTGAATATGAGTCCCCACTGAATCACTAAATATTTTACCGCACACAAATATTGGGACATAAATAATATTTGGAGATCTGGGCAGCAAGCGGTACAAGGGAACCAATCTTGCGGCGGCACTTTTAATCCCACGGCGCTTTTCTTTGACTTTGGGAAATGGGGGTAGCTTTAATTGTCATTTTTAGGGCAAAAAAAAATCCAGTCAAATTAACCTCCCATGCTCCTTCAAAGTACCCCGCTGTCATCCCTCTCGGGGTAAATTACCGCCTGACAGAGCTATCCTTTGTTGTATTAGAGTCTGGGGTGCAATGTCGACCTGTCACAGCAGGAGAGTCGTGTCACCGACACCCAATACTTTGTCAAAATGGCCAAATAGTGTAGTGGACCCAAATAAACGACTTGCTTCCAAAAGGCGGATCAAAGTAAAAGCAAAAGATCGTTGACTCATATCACTTTCCAATGACATCTTCTTTGACTCGTCAATTATAAGAATCAAAACAATGAGGTGAAAACTGACGTGTGGGAGGGAGAAGAAAGAAGATTTTAAAAAAGAAAATGGAAAGGAATTTCCATCAGTATAACAAGGGCTTGGAAAGTAAATATAAACCACTTGTTATAACAGGAACTTGAAATTTATAGCTTGTAGTATTTTGTCCATAGCCTCATGCTTAGTTTCAAAATAGTGCAGCCATAATTATCTACAGATGGAAATGGATGCAGCTGCTCTGTCAAAAGTTTGAAGCCCACTCGGAGAGAAAGAGGCGAATCTGGACGGTGAACTCGGGTTCTTCTGCTAATAAGCTAGTTGACCTCAGATTTTATCTCGAAGTTACGGGATACTCGCAAAGAGACTTTGCTGTCTGCCTTCTGATTCTCCGATCGCGGGTGAAGGTTACTCATGCTGAACTTTATATAGAAATATAAGGGACTAGTAAAATTAAGAGTTGTAATAGGAAAAATATACTTTCGAGCATTTATAGGAAAAAGTAGTGCTTTTATGTGGAAAAATCGGCGGGGCACCAACCATATAGGTAGGCTATTTTTTTTTAATATAATTCCACTCTTTTCTTCCAACAATAATTCCATAAATCTCACTAGCAACAAAAGTCAGGAATGGTTTAAAACAATTTTTTTGCATTTAAATCGAAATTCATCATATGCTGTGCATTTATTCACAAGTGATATAAACGGTTACTCAAATCCAAATAAGACTTTTCAGCTCACTTTTCTGTTTTGATTTCTGCCCTGATGTTTTAATTTATATACCCGCAGTCCCAAAAGTCCTGGATGAAGAAAAGAAGTTCCGTGATTGCGCTGACCTTTACCAGGCTGGCTTTCATAAGAACGGCGTCTACAACATCCAAATCAACTTACAAGAGAACAAAAGGGTAAGATCGAGTATTTCCAAAAATCCCAAAGTCAACTACTTCTATTCTTCGCGCGAGCCACCGTGGGACATCTACCAGGATGAGTCCAAGCTGTGAACACTCTCGGCAGCTTTGAGGTTATGCCCGTGATGATATGTTCTTAACCTTCACCACCAACTGATTGATGAAGGTGATAATTTGATAAATGGAGAGGTTTCAAGTAGGTGCGAGTGGATGATATCCGTCATTCTCCGGGCCACCTCTGGAATCATCTGTTTGCGTTTGAGATGGATGCGTCTCCTGGAAATAATTGTGTCGGGGGTACTTCCTTAATTAGACTCAGCCAGCGTTCATGTATGTTCAGCTGTGTGGGCTGAGACCTTCCCTTACCCCACATGGGTTCCTCAAACTCAAAACAACGTGCAACCCCGCAGATAGACTCACAGCTCGGCATTATCAGCTTACGCACACCGAGGTCCAAGGTTAAGGGCCATATTACACCCAGGTGTCTCCTGGTATGTGTCCATCCCAGGACCTCCACTTTGATCTGGACCCTGTGATGAGGAACACCTCGAGAGGATAAGGAGACGCTGATTAGTTTGGAGTGGGACGTAGATACAGCCAGTTCCCAAACATGACCTTTCATTGTTTCGGAATGCCGCTGAGAATCGCGGCAAATATTCAATTCATCACGTTCCAGTTATATAGTATTACTTGTGATGAATAATAAAAAAAAAAAAAAATGGCAGCCCTCTGGGTGCTATCAAGGTTGCACTGTCAAAGTCTATTGTTTTTTTTGATTTATAGGTGTATTGCAACATGGAAACAGCTGGCGGCGGATGGACCGTCATCCAACATAGAGAAGACGGCAGTGTGGATTTTCAAAGAACGTGGAAGGAATACAAAATGGTGAGATCTTCATCGACACAAAGGGGATATTATCGGTGGTCCTTTTTTGCACATAAAACAAACAATGTGATGTTATGAGCACAACATCCTGTGGCAACAATACTTTTAATGAGCTTTTTGGCACACAAATGTGTTGAAAAGGTTCCATTTGGAACACTTCAGCCAGATGTTATTCCTCCTCAACTTTTTTTTTTGTATTAGAAACATTGTCTAGGGTGTCTTAGACCCGCCAAGATGTTATCCTTCTCCTTTTCAAACAGGAAATTATTGTGTGTAAATATGACAACAACAGATTTTTTTTTTCTTTCCCCGATGTGTTGCAGCACATTTTGCATGTGTTTGTCATCGCAAAAGTATCGACGCGCATTTAGAATGGCAGCGTTAACATTTTCAGTCTACGGTCAAATGTTGATTTGCAGTTATTATTACTGGCGGTCAAAATGGTGACTTTGCTGTATAAGTCACCCCTATATGCCCCCTTCAATAGCGGAGAGTTTATTATCAGATGGACTATATGTTTATACTTTGCTCTATAATCTGCTTTCTGTCTCTAGTTTAATTTCCCCTTCAGTCCTTTTGGACTGATGTATAATTTACTTGTCAGTATGAAAAGGAGCTCAGTGACATTTTGAGATGGTACGAGCGAGAGGAATACCATGCCAGATCGTATTACACAGACTGTTGTTAAAAAAAAAAAAAAAAGAAAAAAAAGGAAATATTTGGTTAGATAATGCTATTAACATCTGGGATTGAGAAAAGTTATAGCCGGTGATTTTTTAGGAGTGAAAATAAAATGGCTTCTGTGGGCTTCCCGTAAATTAGGCGCACTCCGGAATTGAAGAAAGGACTTTCTTTTTATTGTTACCTTTAAAAAATAAAATTTGGGGATTGGAAACATGTCCAACCGAAAAGACTAAACTCCTTTGAGAATAGTCTTGGAACTCTTCCAGCGCCAAACAGGTGCACAAAGTGCGTATTACGTTCCACGAGGGCTACCCTGAACTTTTGTTTGACATTGTGGAAAGCAAGGTGAAGGATGGTCTTCTTGCTTCATGCATTTAAATAGCAACAATGCAAAAACGTTTTTTCCTCAGACCGATATCGGCATGGATTCTGTTTCACAACAGGAGCCCGACTTGATATTCACTCAGGAGTGAAAAATGTTGTATAGAAAGAAGAAGAGGCTATAAAAAGGGGGCCTACTAACTTGCTCTTCCACCCACTCTGCAGGACATGTCTAAGCCCCCAAGAATGCGCCATATTTACTTTCCCTCCTTCCCATTCCTCATCACCACACAGGCTAAGCACAAACACAGACTTTGCCTCCACCATTACCATGATGACCCCACTTCTTCCCCCAATTGAGTCACTTTTATCAAAGCCGTGCTGTTGTTCCACTTGTTGCTAATCCACAGCTGTCTAAAGAACTTTGCAGTAGCGTATTAAAATAGCATTTCTTTTCTTTCAGTGTAAGGTTACCGAATATATTTTCCAGTACCAACAAGACTTGGCCTGCTTTGATTTCAGGGTTTTGGAAGCACGTCGGCAGAACATTGGTTGGGGAACGAATATGTTTACCTGCTGACGAGCCAAAGGCAGTACGTTCTCCGCGTTGAACTGACAGACTGGGACGGACACCAAGCCTTCTCACTATATGATTGCTTTCAAATTGGCAGCGAGAAGCAGAACTACAGGTAATGCTCACAAGACTCATTTTTGTGCAATGCACTGATTTTTAGATTATGCCACTCTAGCCTGCTTGTTTATTTTTGCAGCTATGTTAGCTTGTGTAGATGTTTTTCATGAAGTCTCCAGCAAACAGGAATTTGTGCAAAGGTTTTGATTTTTCTATTTGATTGACAATATTTAACAAACACACTTTCTGGACATGGACCTGGTTTTAAAAGGCAAAACCTGAAATGTGGACGGTGCGTGCTATTTATTGACTGGTTGATTAATGGGATTGGAAACACCTAGGCAAGCACACACCTGTCAGTCACATGACCCAATCTTGTTTCAAATAGGTAGGTTCAAACCAGATCCAGATGTGAACACACGCAGACTGAAAATTAAAAGGTTCATCTTTTGTATTTTTATGTATTTTAAAATCTAAATGTGAAATTAAAAACATATATATTCAAGTATCCATGGTGACCCTGCATTTTCCAAACAACCTTCAAGTTTGTTGGTTCTTTGCTTTTGAAGGATAAGAATCAAACATGATGTAGGAATCAAAACATGGAAACACTTTAATTGATGGATGAAGTGAGATAAAAATCTTTCTAAGGACAGAAACGTTTCCAATCAATTCAATCGTGTTGATCCTGTTATGTAATCCTTTGGAGAGAACCATTTTCAATACGGTTTCAATCCAACTAAAATAGATCACTTTGTTGTTTGTGTAAATGTCCTTTGATGGACATATTTGATGGTTTCTGTTTATTCTTAAGAGGGTTAATAATAACACACCCGCAAGCTGCAGCAGATGCTTGGAATTCTCCAAAAGGGAAAATTGCTGTAAAATGTCTAAAACGTTCCAAGAAATCGTTCAACCCCAATGAAACGTCCTGATATCTTCACTTCTCGGGTTTTCACAGTATTGCTGGTTCCTGTCAGCAAACAAGTCCCTTTTGTTGTGAAAATTGGAAAATCATCGAGATTCCGTGACATATAAAGACCTTGACCTCGACTCGTTTGAGAGAAATATTGCTTGGAGTCTCCCAATAGCGTGGAGCTATTTGCTTTCTTGCCATCGTTAATCTGGAGAAATGGATTTTGAGGACAGCGGTTCGTCTTGCGGCTCTTGGGGACATAAATGATTATGACCCTTATTTTTTTTTTCTTAATTTTAACCGTATTCTGTGATAAAATGGAACGACTTTGGACTTCAAATATGTTTGTTCCTAAGAAAGACTTTTTGTAGAACATTTGCTCATTGCTTTTCTAAAACATGGGCCAACAGCAACTAGAAGGTCCTGCCACATTCCGCGTTCGGGGACCTCGCTGTGTTTAAATGTCATAACTCACTAGCGTGCTTTTTGCTATTTATTGAAAGCGATGCAAGTGAGTAACACGGTCTGCTTTATTTTGAGTTCAAGATTATTTTTGGTACCGTTCAGGTATGAATAGTTACAACAAGAGTCAGATGATTGATATCGATTGATAAGTGAGGTACGGACAAATGTAGACGGAGAGAAATATGAGCAGTCCAACAATAACCGAGCCAAGAAAATATTCTTGGTATTACCTGCCAAGACAAAGTTGTGTTCATAAATGCTATTTATTGATTTATTTAAAATAATCAGGATTCAGGTATAATAGGAATCTAATCCAAGACATTTCTCTCGTGTGTTTGAAGAAAACTCCAAAATGTTCTTAGACCTCCAGTCGTCTCTTCATTGGTAATTAGAAATTTGAAAGTGAATAGCTTGTCTCTAATATCAATTGGAAAGGATATCAAACAAGGGATTTTGTTTTTTTGCCCAAATTTCTTTTCGCGAGACTTTGATGAACGTGTTTTTATAATCCAGCGAGAAATCAATCACCGTGACCTAGTTTCGCTTGGAAATGGTGTCAGACAAACAATTCGCAGACATCTGATGCCGCCTCACACCATGTTGCAGTTATTTTCTTTTGTATAGATTTGATAGCGGCAAAAATGCTTTGTTGACACTTTTGGAAATGAGATGGTCTCCTAAATATGCCGGACCTCCACTAAACACAGACTATCTAAAGCCGCCTGTCACGTCGAAAATCCCTCTCGATGATGTGCCTCGGCAATTTGTGAAAGACGCAGAGATCACGGCGGCTTTGTAAAATGGAGACTTAAGAGTTAAAAGTGAAAGTCTGGTCTTTATCAGAGTAGTAGCAGACCTTATCCTTGACACAACATGTTTTGTTACTTGGAATTAGAACTTACGGGACGTTCTACTCGTAAGTGAGTTGCTATGTTGTCTACGACAACCTAATTTTGTTTCCTGCAATTTTTGGAGACTTGCATAATATTTGCATGAGATTTTCATGGATTTCTGGCCAGGAACAAAACATTGTTCCTGATTATTTGGTCTGCACCACATTACAGGTTTCCTCCAATGAGCGAACAACTTTGGATATAAGGTCTCCATCCTTCATCCTATTTCCGAATGTTTTTTCTGCTCCTCCTTCTACACATCAATCTTTTACACAGCTGTATAAATAAAGGTGTCTTTTTTTTTTTTAATGAATGACTTTGTTAAAGGGGGTTTACCCGTCCCTGAGGTATTTAACCTACTGAAACGATCATCATCATAAAATTGAACAGATTAATAATCAGAGGTCGAAAGGTTCACAGCTTTTTAATAAGATGTCGAAATGTTCAAATGGATTCAGATGTTTTTCTGCTAAACATTTCCATGCTGATTCCAGTAGCAACGATTGGATCAGCTCCGATTAACACACGATGAAACGATTTTTTTTTTTTGTCTTCAATTTAACATCTGCTTCTAGTGCCCTTTGAGTTGTCATTTTATATCCAGTCAATCTCCCGAATGTTGTTCCAGGTGTTCTATATAAGCTCCTTCCCAACAACAAAATATCTCTCAGGAGACATCTCCTGCTACATGTTGTGTCTTTATTGCCCTTCCGTCACTCACACTCCTCTTCACCCCGATGTGTTTTTCGTCCGGCCTCCTTCCTGATGCCTTTCAGGCTGTTCCTGAAAAGCCACAGCGGGACGGCAGGCAGACAGAGCAGTCTGGTGATCCACGGAGCAGACTTCAGCACCAAGGACGTGGACAATGACAACTGCATATGCAAGTGCGCCCTTATGTTCACGGGCGGTGAGTTCACTTCCACACGTCAACATTTTCATCTTCTGTGGTCATCCACACCGTATTAGTTCTGTAATATATATAATGTTGCCGTTTATACCGTAATATAAAAACACCTCTTAAGCCACAAGTTGGAAAATAAAACCGCACAAAAACGTCAACGGGATTGAAAATGACACGTTGAAAGGGGAACCTAATGACCCTTAGCTACTTTCTAGCAGCTAATCAAGCATTTCCAAAAGGTTTCCCGTCATTTTTGCTACATGTCAATATGAATATATTCGAATAAAATACGCTGAGTGGAGAACACCCGAGAATTTTATCTTACTCAGCAATAATGATAAAGTTAGCAGCACATTTATCTGACTTACTCCAAACGCCCTTGAAGTAATGTTTTAGCTTGCACACATTTGTTACACCGTGTACTCCTTTGAGAAATGAGCTCATGGTCCCATATAAAATTTTACTGTCTCTTGTTTCCGGACATTTTCATTAATTTCTCACGAAACATGACATGGATATTGGCAAGTAAAAGAACGCTCTATGAAATTATATACAGTTTTGTCAGCTAGTTATCCCGCACTTTTATTGCCGTGCACGTGTGTGCGCTCACGTTGCTCACGATGAAGCCGTGTACTTGGCATCGTTGTGATTAGTACGAGCAACAAGGGCGGCGCATTCCCAGTGATGGCTGACAAGCCTTGTGAAATGTCACAGGCCAAAATCTGACACACAAGGGAGTGCGTGACACATGCCATGCCTTGCATATGTTCTATATCTGACCGGATCACTTCACCAGCCGCTGATAGAAAATACGAAAGTTGCATTGTTGGCATGTATTTAAAAAAAAAAACTTTCATGTACGCATTGTTGAGTGTATTGGATTCTTCGAAGTGAATTTCTCTTGATGGGAAAAAGGGATTTTGAATCGTGTCACCTTGAAAGTGGAATCTGATTTTCCCACACCATAACCTGGCAGTGATTGTTGGTGCACACATACTTGTGCTTTAAATAGAGTGAGGTATCGAAAGAGTTCAGCAACAGGTACTGGCCTGATAATGAACCCCGGTGGCAGTAATATGTTGAATGCAAAATCGGCAAAAATCGGGAAAATCGAAAACGCGTTGACAATGCATCTTTTACAACAGCTTGTTGCTATTCAAGAAAGTTGTTAAATTTCTGTTTATTCTAATCCATTGCCAAAAATCATACACATCTGGATCCTCGGGATAATGACATCACAAATTCTCATCCAGTATAAACAGAGTGAATTTGGATCAGCTTGTGATTTTTTTTTTCTCCCTTGCTATCACAGCTGACATGTTTTTCTTCTTAGGTTGGTGGTTCGATGCTTGCGGGCCATCCAACCTTAACGGCATGTACTTTGTGCAAGGACAGCACGTGGGGAAGGTAAACGGTATCAAGTGGCACTACTTTAAGGGTCCCAGATATTCACTACGAGCCACGGCCATGATGATCCGCCCGCTGGAATTTTCCTAGCCGTTCAATGGCTATTCAACACGCCAATGGGACCTTTCCAGATTTGTCCTCATCTCATTTCACCGGCCATGCTTCATAACCTTTTCCTGCGCAATGAAATAGCCGTGGGGGAAGAAAACAGAAGGAGACATGATTTATGCTCCTGATCACATTGACACACAAATTTATTTAAGGACACTCTAAATCAAGTGTGCTTCTTCTCCCCGCAACGGGATCGTGTGCAGGTTTTCAAAACACACATTAAGAAAATGAATTTTTTTTTTTTTTCCTTGTGAGAATGAAGACGTTTTGAATTGGATGAAGGACAGAGCGGCGAGGACTCACAAACTGCGGGACAGAACTGAACTTTTATGCTCTGAGGACACAACTCACATATTTGTTTTTGTATTAAAATGTCGCTCACAGAATAAAATGCTTTAATTGATTGTGTTTTGAAGTATTCATCTCGTATGGCAACTGTATACAAATATCCACCATCACGTGAATGTATATTACAATATATTGTATTATGAATCTATATTTTTCATGATGAATGAAAAGCACGCTCAGTTTGAAGGTGACCTTTATTTTTATGAATGATGTTTTTGATGTGTTGTGGGATTATATTGTGGTTGGAAAGCCATTTTGAGAAGTGAGTGGTCGAAAATGTTGCTTTTATATCTGCACATGCATAGAAAGAACAAAATGCGCATTTACATATTCAAGCCATGTGAAATGATTCTGGGACATTACGGATGTCATTCACCATTTTAAAAAAATATATAAGGGCTTATATTAAGCTGGTTGTCATGGTTGCAAATTTAAATGATGGTCATTCCATCTCTCCTGTATCATCATAACTCAAATTTAGATAAAGCATTTTTTTTTTTGTGATACATCAACATGACACTTCATCAGTGTTTCTGTTTTCCATTCATGCTGCTGGCGTTGGCTAAGAGACATGTATATTCAATGTTCCAGCAAATTATTCACATACTTTCATAACTTTTACCTTACGACAACAGAATGTGTTGGAGGATTCATGGAAGGTAGAAATACAAATTTAATGTATCTGGAACATATAAACCTACCACTGACATGTTGGAATAACATTTGGATCCATTGAATGTGTTTGTATATAAATCAGCTTTCAGGAAAGCTTTTTTTTTTTTTAATGTCAGATTAACAGAATGAAAAAAAAAACACTAGTCACAAGTGTCACTGATAAACTCTGCTTTTACCTCATTAAACTGTAGATGTACTGATTTATTTAAACATCTTTTGTATCATGTGCTCAGTGTTGTGTTGCTACCAAATAAAATGTGATGCACTAAGATTATAATCCTTGCTTGGATTGGACGTCAATTGGAATCACACACTTATTTTAAGGTATCGATACTCGCAACGACGGCCGATACCGTCTACCGACTCTATCCTTGGCAGTATTATTTGTCTTTGCACTTCATTCCATTATTATTATTATTTTTACACTACAGACACAATAATAGAACAAATCACTGTGCTAGCATTTGTGCTAAATTGACCTGATAAGAACTTTACTGCATATTTCAAAATCAAGTTATGATAAGGAAATTGTTTTTCCCTCCAGGCAAACCGGATGGTGCAAAGTTAACTTCCTTGTTCCACACGTAATGGAGTTTTAATGTTTCAAGTACATGATAGTGTCAATGACAGCTTGCCAAAAAAAAAAAAAAAACTGTCAGGACCTGTAGTACCTCTTCATAGTTTAGATTCCAGGACCTAATCAGAGGTTGAAGAAATTAAAGCAGCCAGCAACCTACTATGAGGCCGTCGGCACCTGAATTGACCCGACACCCACGGCGGAATGTGTTCAATACGGGTGAAGTGAAGTGTGAAGAGCCTCCGTACAAGCATTTGGCCTTTGTTGGTGTCGGGAGATGACACTAATTTGAAACTTTCCCCTCCATGTGTGCCTCATTGCATCTCTGTAAATGTTTATTATTAAATGTCAAGTGACAGTGTTGGATTTTCTTCTCAGAAAAGTAGCTTGCCATAAACGTCTTAATAAAACAACGTTCTTATAGTTTTCCTTGTGAAAATCTGTTATTGTTTTCAAACAAAACATTCACTTTGGAGAGATTGTCAGCAAATCAGTCAACATTAAATGTTGAACCTTTGTCTCTCGATAAATATAACATCCTCGCCGGGGGAAAGATGTTGACTTGGGCCACGGTCAGCAGTTTAAATGTTAGATATACTTGGAACGACTTACATGAGTCACCCGGGCAACCGGGGCCAACATTTGTTAAATACTTTTAAGTAAGAATCTCCATTGACCTGGATTGTTTTTTCTCATTAGCGATCGTTCGAAAACGTCAAAACAATTGAAGGTACGCTCCACGTATAACACGTGTCCACCGTCAGCGCTGACAAAAGCGGCGGGCGGTGCTCGAAGCCATTAAGCGGTTATCAGTGACACGGGGAAAAAATGTCCAACATTAAACAGCACTATTCCTAGCTTCAACCACTGTAAACACTTGCCACTCTAAAATGCTTTTGTTTTATCATATTCCTTGCTCTTCGGCTTCCACCCTCTTCATAGTGTAAAACACAGTCATGGAGGCTGTCATATAAATCTAAAGCAGGAACTTTTAACTTTCCCTCAACGAGTCCATCTGGTTTCAGTAATGCACCCTGTCCTCTCGTTGGACTGGTGACCGTGACCCCTCCTTGGTTGGTCCTCTCTGATCCGTATTTTGGACTTGATTTAATTTTTCCTAATAACCTAATCCTTCTTTTTGAGGGTCAAACAATAACACATCACTTCTTTATAAGTGGATAATGCAGAGGTTTACGTTTGCTTGCTGAGGTCAGCTTTGGAGGAAAGTAACGGGGCCATGTTGCGGAAATTTTTTGTGTCAGGTGGGGTGGCGGTACAAGTCATACTTTTTTTTTTTTTAAAGCAACAGGGAGATATAGAAAACATGCAGGACACCGGCCTTGCTGTAATCTCACCCCAAAATCCAAATTGATTCCATAATGGCACCACAGTGACATCTGCTGGTGAGGAGCTATCCTCACAATGTTCTGCTAATGTTTTGAAATAGGATGAAATAATAGCTTCAAATTTATACCATTGATTGATGCCAAGAAATGATATTATAATATTTACTGTTACTCATTAGGATTTCAAATATTATTTTGCAATAATAACAAGTTGAATTCAAATTATTAAGCACACTCATAAATGCAGAATGTATTGCCCAATACTGTATTTTCAACTCATTGAATGTCAGCCGTCTCATTTATTGTCTGCTCACTTTGATCAGTTCCGCACTTGAATTAAAGTGGAGTTAAAACAACAGTGCACATAACAAACAGGTCACGAAACCTATCAAATATTTCCGAATCTGACTTTTGCTTGTTTATTGCATGATGAGTCACTCTCGTCTTCTCTGACAAACTGCCAACAGCTGCAACCGTGCATTCGTCCGTGCAAGTTTCTATTTATAAGATCCAAACTCCTGGACGGAAAAAAAAAAAAAAAACCTTTCTGAAACTGATGACACACTGCTCTGTGCCCCAAAAGAATTTTCTTATGTTTCTTCCCTGCACTCTTGAATCAACTGTGCTTTAAGCGGCATTGCAAATTGAAACCATTCCATGCGTCATCTCGCTATGCACTTTCTTTTTCGGGGCAAGAGTTACCTCATGGTACTTTGCTGTCTCTCAATTCGACCTATGGGTTCCTCTATGTACTTCAATCTTGCTTCTCGGAATGTCCTGAACAAAATAGCCAATCACTTAAAATGTTACAAGTTCAAAACAGAGTAATGCAAAATATATGCAGTGGTGCGTTCGAGTGTTGAGGCATCCTGATGAAACATGACTCTGAGTTGGGGTGAGGAGTGTCGGGCAAAGGTGCCTGGAATGGAACCCTGCTTTCAGAGCCCAAACGTCAACTGGTCGGGTAGGCTTCAGTAGAGGAAGAAAATATTGTTAGAACCTGACAGCTCACTTAAGGGACTATTCATGCCTTAAATTTGTTTTCACAACGCGTGTAATGATGTCAAATCAACAAAAGGATCCAGCCTCTCCATGGAAAGCATCCAGCAAGAAAAACATCAAGAAGCTTCGAGCCATCAGCACGGTGTGTGGCCTGGCAAAAAGTTGGCAGCAGTGGATATCAGAGAATGAGAAGAAGCAGGCTGCGGAACCGAGTGGATGGTGTCCAACGCAGGGAGACTCGGCAGAGGAATCCCAAAAGACTTGGACGGATAAGAAATCCATCTCCACTCAGAAGATGGAGGATGTTCTCCCTCATGTGGTTGCTTCCAAAGGATTATCTGACCCTCCAAATTTGCCTGAAGATAGAACCCAGATTGAAACCGACTCTGAGGTCGCGATGATTACCTCCTCGATGACGATGACGCTGGTGAAGAAGAATGTTACCGGTGGGCATCAAAATAGAAGTGTAGGAGTTAAGTTACTGACAAAGACAATTGAGGAAGAAGGATCAGGTGACGATGCAGAGAAGTTCCTAGAGACTAAAAGCTCTCCTACGTTCCACACAAAGTCTTCCGATGTGGTCTTACCACTCATCCCAACTGAGATTCAGGTGGAAAATGAGCAGGAACCCGGAAAAGAAGATGATTTGAAACGAGAGCAGAATCTTGTTACTAAGGAGGATAGTGGACTTTCTGAGGTAGAAAAGGAAACACTAAAGAAAGACGATGAAGCATCGCCGATTAGTTCATGGGAAGTCTGTGACGAAGAGTCAACAGTGAAAATCAAACGTCCGCAAATCGCATCGTGAGTAAAACGATTTTTCCAGACCTTGTGTTTGTCAAAAGATTACAAACTGAGTAAAATTATTGGGGCGGTAGTAACTCGGTCAGCAAGTTCTTGACTTAGAAGTAAAACACGGGACTGGTCAATGAAGATCGCTGAAGGTACAAACCTCTGAAATTGGCGTGAAACCAGTGGCCGCCCACTCATGAAATCTTGTGTACGCTCCAAATGTATAGTGGAGGCTGCCGTTCATTTGATACCCCCGAGGGACCATCAACCACAAATCTTCTTGACTAACATTTTCACGTCTGCTTTAACATTTAACACGTCAGTGGATGGCTTTAGTTTGGTGTGGTTTTACATAATCATGCAATCTCAACATCCTTTTCAGAAAGGAAGCTGTGGATGCCAATAAGATCAATGCGCTCTCCAAGAAATACAGTCCTGTTGGGAATCTCAAGAGACGCTGGCAAAACTGGGCTTCGGAACACACCGAAAACCAGAAACTAAACCCCTTCAGTGAAAACTTTGACTACGAATACTCCATGTCCCTCCGCCTCCAAAAAGGTCAAGACGGATACGGGCGCCCTAAGGAGGGCACCAAAACAGCCGAGAGAGCCAAACGTGCTGAGAAACACATCCATGGGGAGATCTCAGATATGTGTTACGTGATCAGAACTATGGCTAATCCGGATCAAGACGGAAAGACACGGGTTACCTTTGGAGAACTGTTTGACAGATATGTTCGTATCTCTGATAAGGTGGTGGGGATTCTAATGAGAGCCCGAAAACACGGGAAGGTCCACTTTGAAGGGGAAATGTTGTGGCAAGGACAAGACGACGGAGTGATCATCACACTGCTGGTGTGATAACGTTTTGATCCGGTGATAGCATAACAAAGACGCAACGCTATTGTCACGATGTTGGGCAGCCACCCACAAAAAAAAAATGGCAGGTTTGCATTTCCAATCACAAAAGTAGGGACTACCAGATACTTCTAGCATGGTTTTAGGGGTTCCAAGTTAAATGAGCAGATAGCCTAGCTTAACCAAGGGTGATGCTAAAGTATAGCCACAGGGGAGACTTATTCCAGTTGATAACTGGCAGATACAATTTTAACTGTTTTGAAAAAATCTCAAAGGTTATATAATAGATATTGAATGATGTGCATTGTGTTGTTCAGATTTGTCATTTGACATTGAGTGTTTAAAGATTAGTTTGTGTTTGTTCGGGGCTTTCGGGTTCATGATATGTGGTGATGTCATAGAGTTGTTAAAAGATATGTCAAGGTCAAACAAAAAAATGCAGGCAGGGCTGGTTGGACATGTATAAGAATTCAAAACATACCTATTTTTGAATACTTAAGATCCTCCTCCAATCGTTTTAATGCCCACATCTACTTGAAGGAAGGGCCAGTGCAAAAGGTGGGAATAAAAGTAAAATCCACCAGTATAACCTGGAAGGCTAATACTTATTGTAGAGGTAATCTGAAGAGGTTTTCTGCATTTTATTTTAGTTCCCAGAAAATTCCCAAACGAGCAACAGGTAAGGCTGATTTTTGTTTATCTAATATTTATAGTGATTATTTATCCCTATCCTTTGTTTTCACAGAATGATTTTTCTGCTCTTTATTGCACTTCTCGCCAAAACTGCTTTGGCTGACGGTAAATGAATTCACTCATACTTGTTTGCTTTCAGAGCTACCTTAAAAAGTTTGTGAACGTATTTTTTTTTGCAGACTCGCATGAGTCTCAGTTCTATTCGTTCTCCCCACAAGTTGGCTCAGGACAGGGCGTCTCATATGCCATCACCGGCACAGGACGGATTACGGGTGTCCGAGTGTGGGATGCCAACAGCAATGTCATTCATGGGTGAATGATTCATTCATATGGAACAATGTAATCAGTGGCAAAAAAAAAAAAAAAAAAATTTGACTATTTTATCTTCAACAGCTTCCAGTTTCGCTACGGCCACACCTGGACGGACGTGGTGGGTCGCGAGTGGGACCAAAAGCAGGAGATAGAATTGTTTGACAACGAGGTCATTGTGGCCATCTCGGGAAAATATGGACACAACATTCAATCTGTGGTGTTCACCACCAGTCTGGGCCGTTCGCTCTTCGCGGGCCAACCTTCCGGGCACTCGTTCAACATGTACCCGGAAAACGAAAAGGCCGAACTGCGCTTCATCAGCGGCCGGTTCCACGGGGCCATCACCTCCTTTGGGGCACACTGGGGCGTTGTTACAGAACCTTATGGAACAAATTTACTCACAAATACAACACACGAATAATTTTATTCATTATCTGCATTTGACCTATACTCATTAAATACCAATAAAATCTTCCGACTGAAACTTAATCATTGTGTGTAAGGCAGAATGCAAATGTAACACACGTGTAATTTCATTCATTATCTGCATTTGACCTATATTCATTAAATATCAATAAAATCTTCCGACTGAAACTTAATCATTGTGTGTAAGTCTTATTTTTAACTAATAACGCCTTGTCATTTAGATTTTAAAAAAGCAATGTCTAAACTCCAAACTTTACTTATTGGGTTTTTGGTGAAAGAATTTGGTGAACTAGCTAACCCAACAAGTTAATGCTGGTTGCCAAAACGACGCTCAAGGAAGCAGATTTAAAAATAGGTGCAAGCAAAGCAGGTTCTACGTGGTCATAACCGACAAAGCGTTAAAATAATTAATCGAGTCGCAAGCACCTCCTCCGTCCATCTGGGCATCGTCATCAACTTGAAGGAAGTACAAAAAGTAAAAATAGTCATTCGGAATTTAATCTGATGGACTAATGCTGGGACTTCCTGATCGGGAGGACATATTTTATCTGTCAGCTTGGTCAAAATATTGATTTATGAATTCCTGCTGAGACAAACAAACTAAATTGTGATTGTTTTTTTGTTTTTTTATGAAAGGAATCCTCCAGTTTCTGGGAAAATTAACAAACAAACAACAGGTAAGGCTAATTTCTGTTCTTTTGATATTATTCACGATCTCATCATTTTTTCCTCTATTTTTGTGTTCACAGAATGATTTTTCTGATCTTTATTGCGCTTTTCACCGGAACAACTTTGGCTTATGGTAAATCTGCATGTTAACACGACATGTTTTTATGACATTAACTCATTCAGTGCCATTGATGCTTATAGACGTCAAAGATATTAAGTTGTTTGGCAGTGATTTTATATCTTTCTTGTTTTTGCGTGTATTCTTGACAGACTGGCATGACCCTCAGTACTACTCGTTCTCGCCTCAAGTGGGCTCAGGAAAAGGCCTCTCATATACCATCACCGGCAAGGGACGGATTACGGGTGTCCGGGTCTGGGAGGCCCCCAACAGCTTCATTTACGGGTAAATGACAAATTTTACATCGTTTTCGTTGGACGGGAAAATCTTTTATTTGTATCCATTTCAAGTGACTATTTTATCTTCAACAGCTTCCAGTTTCGCTACGGCTACACCTGGACGGATGTGGCGGGTCGCGAGTTGGGCCAAAAGCAGGAGATAGAATTGTTTGACGACGAGGCCATTGTGGCCATCTCGGGAAAATATACACACAACATTCAGTCTGTGGTGTTCACCACCAATCTGGGCCGTTCGCTCTTCGCGGGCAGGCCAATAGGGCACTCGTTCAACATGTACCCAGAAAACGAGAACGCCGAATTACGGTTCATCAGCGGCCGGTTCCAAGGGGCCATCTCCTCCATGGGGACACACTGGGCGGTTGTTACGGAACCATATGGAACAAATGGAAAATATTTGCAATGAACCTATCATCTGAATTGGACATTTTATAAATATCAATAAAATGTTAACCAATTTGCACCAAAATCAAATTTCTGTCCTTATTGAAGAAGTGAAATAACTATTTGATTATTGACCAATTTGATGATCTAATTTTGTTTATTATTTATAATAATTATAATTTGACACAGCACAACGCGTGAGGGACTACCAAGCTGAAAAAGTCATATTTAAAAGACATGTCAACGCCACCCAATAGGTGTAAGCAAAGCAGGTTCTACATGAACATAGCTGACGAAGAGTTAAAAAAAAAAAATTCTAGTCTCAAGCACCTCCTCCACTCACTCATCTGCGTCTCGACAACAACTTAAAGGAAGTCTGAAAAGTTTTCTCTTATCAACTGCTAAAAATAGTCATTCTGAGTTTAATCTGATCCGTGGAATTTTTGAGCGGTAATGCACGTTTTATCTGTCAGCTTGATCAAAATATCCATTTATGAATTCCTGCTAAGACAAACAAACAAAATTGTGATTGGTGTTTTTTTTTAAAGGTATCCTCCAATTTCTGAGAAAATTACTAAACAAACAACAGGTAAGGCTAATTCCTGTTCATCCTATGTTTACAATGAATAAATTTTTGTATCTCTATCTTTTGTTTTTACAGAATGATTTTTCTGCTCTTTATTGCGCTTCTCTCCCGAACTGCTTTGGCTTACGGTAAATGGATTCATTGATGCTCATGTGCTTTTAGATCTACCTAATTCTTTATTAAAAAGTTTGTCCATGTATTTTTGGCAGTCGGGCAGGATGCTGAATCCTACTCGTTCTCGCAACACGTTGGCACAGGACTGGGCCTCTCGTATGCCATCACCGGAACCGGACGGATTACAGGTGTCCGAGTATGGGAGGCCAACAATAATTTCATTTACGGGTGAGTCAATAATTCATATGGAAGAATATTATTGGCAAAAATTTATTTTTTATAATACATTGTTTTCATTGCACATTTTTTTCCATATATACATTTCAAATGACATTATTTTATCTTCATCAGCATCCAACTTCGCTACGGCTACACCTGGACCGATGTGACGGGCCTCAAGTTGGGACAAAAACAAGAGATAATATTGTTTGACGACGAAGCCATTGTGGCCATCCGGGGAAAATATGCATTCTACATTCAATCTGTGGTGTTCACCACCAACCTGGGTCGTTCGCTCTTCGCGGGCAGGCCGGTAGGGCACTCGTTCAACATGTACCCGGAAAACGAGAACGGCGAACTGCGCTTCATCAGCGGTCGGTTCCACGGGGCCATCACCTCCATGGGGGCACACTGGGCGATTGTTACGGATCCGTATAGAACGAATGGAAAATACTTGCAATGAACCTATCATCTGTGAAGACAATAAAGCATTCTCGCCATCGTTATTTTACATCTTAAATCTCTGTCCAAAGTGAAATAGGGAATGTTGATTAAACTGTCATCTGTTGCATTTAATTGTGTTTGTTTGGTGCTTTCTTGAATGCCAATAAGTTGCCGTTTATCGTTTATTGTGTGTGCTTTTTAAATGAATAAACGATACGTGCATGATTTGAAAATAAAATAAAAATGGCTGACAAAATACAACTTGACTTGTAGAGATTCACTTTGGAGGTAAAAATTTCAAATGTAGTGCAACCTTTAATTAGAATTTTCTAATCTTTTGAATACACCAGTCCAACTTTTCTGGGGGGTTTTGCAACCTGTTGCACAATTTGGTAAAGAAGAAGGGGCGGTAAGTTTCAGGAATCCATCAATGTGTTTCCTGGTTCAGTTCGTTCTGTGCTATTATAAGATCAGGAGCCATTTTTTTGATTGAAGTCTAGAATTGCGAGGCTATTGATCAATTCTCAGATGTTGTTTTGATTTCATAAAGAGGCCATGAATTGTATTGGCAGCACCAGTTGTACGGTTCACAGTTCATTTATTTGTCAGAGAACCAAAAGTTGAGCAAAAAGGACTGAAATATTAACCAGTTGGGAAATTTTGAGGGTGTCAAATTAAGTGGGCTATTTTAGGTTCACACATTTTAGTGTTGTTAATTGCCAAATAGTTATTTTATTCTTACAGCGCCAGTTTATTGTTTATTGTTTGAGCTACCATTGTCTCATTCTCAAAACGTCAAAAATCTATTTAACCTTTCTGATTTGCCCTCCATTGTTTTCAAGCTTTCAAATCTACAGCACATACTTTGCACTCTAGCAGGTGAATTAAATGAAATAGCTGAAAACTTGTTTCACAGCTGTTCAACCACTTGTCAAAAAAAAAAAAAATGAAAATGAGTGAGTCAGTCATCCACACCCCTCATTATCATAGTTATTTCTATTCCGAATCCACAACGGGCAGCAGTGGCGGACCAGTAAAGCAACTAACTAGGTGGGTGGTCATAATTATTTCCTTGTTACGGCTTCAAGCAGGATATTTTCATCTCTTATCAGCATTCGGCTCAGGCGTCGCTCAAGGCTTGTTTAAAAAGCTCTTCCCATAATTCAAACGAAAGCAGATTTTTTCAGCCCTTGCACGGAAAACCTGTGAGTAGAATTCGTTTGATTTTCTGACGATTTATTATCTATTCTTAATATTAGTTTTGCATAAATGTTATTGTGTATTTTGATTAGATTTTGTATTTTCTGACTAGGTAGATGCCGTAGTATTTGCTGTGTGTTCCGACCAGTCAAACAGGTAACAACGGAGGCTGCTTAAATGCGTCGCAAATGTACAAATTAACTTGATATATATATATAAATATATTTATATATTTTTTGTTTGTTTTTTACAGAATGCCAAACATTGTAATCACCGCCATACTTGTTCTTTGTGTATTTTATAATGGTAAGTTATTTCATTTAGCATTCCTGGACACATTTTTGAAAACATAACTATGAAAAGATTTGACAAAGGGGGAATATTTTCTGATCAGATAAGAAAGCTACGATCCAATTTTTTTTTTTTTTTTGTGGAACTTCCTGATTGTTGTTGTTCATATTGCTATGCGAGATTGTAACTTTTAAAAGCAGAACATTCTTTCATTTCCAACTTTCCACTCTGAAGCTTAGTGAACATTTCATTTGGTTTGGATAGTCAGATTGACCAATAGATTTTTTTTTTTTTTTCTTCCTTCCAGTCCAGGCAGAACAGTACGTCTTTTCCCAGCCGGTAGGCCCTGGGGGAGGTACATCATTCACTCTCGGTGGAGATGGGCCCATCACAGCTATCAGGTTATGGGAGCGATACAACAGCTATATCACCGGGTAAATATTTGATAAATGCAATCGGGTAGGACTGGAGTTGCCTACATATGATCATTTAACTACCATTTTTTTCGTGTCTCCATCAGTATCCAGTTCCGCTATGGTAACACTTGGTCAGCTCTAATTGGCCTTGAATCAGGAATGCCCAAGGAGCTGGAGTTGTTCAAGGGTGAAACCTTTATTCAGGTTTCTGGAAAGTACAGCAATGTCATTCACTCGATTGTGTTCATCACCAACAAGGGCCGAATGCTGCAAGCGGGACAGCCCCTCGGCAATTCCTTCAACATGTATGCCCCCACCAAGGACACTGAGCTGATCCTCATCAGCGGCCAAAACCGTGGAGGCTCTTTTACATTCTTTGGGGCACATTGGGGCGTACCTAAATATTATGTATAGCCTCATTTGAATGTAACCTTCCCTCAGCTTGGTTCTTGAAAAATTAATAGGTATTCCTATCCAAGAAATTATGGGCTTTTTTTTTTTTTTTTTTACTCTTAACTGGATTAATCAGTTTAAATGTGATTTCTGAGACTTAATTGGACCTTGTCCCTGTTAGAATTATAACAGCTAGCCTATAGATTTGCTTTATTATTTTGATTTTTTTTTAATATATACAACACTTGTCTATGTGCTGGCTAAGCATAAAAGAATGTGAGATAAAAAAAATATGGAAACAAAAGGGCAAGCAACGGCATAGCTTTATTGACAAAAAAAGGTTGTATAAATGACATTTTTTCCTCAAGGTATCATTGATTGGTAAATTTGTCCTTTGATTTGTGGAATTTGCATTTCATTGCAATAAAATCTTGTTTTGCTGCCATTTATTTTGCTGTCTTTAGACTTGTCACCATTTTTTTTAAATGTCAAGAGAATAAGCATTACGGTGAATATATTGATCTGGCATTTATAATCTTGCACACCAACCTGGTAAACTAAATAATAACAATAGAAGAAGAATTAAAAAAAATGAAGGCAAAGAAAACATGATAGAACATTCAATTTAAAATAATATTTAATTTTATTCCATTGTATAAAAATTCCTATTTAAATAGGGAATGAATGACTCATTGAAAATTCAGCCAGTGTATGACTACATTGCCCATAATGCTTTGAGGTGCGGCAGCAGCTCTGCACTCTGCTTTGCCCGCAGCAATGAAATGATAACACGGCAGAACAAGGTAGAAAGAGAAAGCGTTGACTTTCCAATTTTCTCCATCTCCTTTGCCAGTGATGCCCTCATCTCTGGAGTGACGTCATGGCCGTCGAAGGTAAGGTGACATTATGTTTGCTTGTGTGTAGGGGGGGGGGGGGGGGGGGGGCAAATAAAATAAAAAAAAGGAAATAGTTAAAGACAAGGAAGGCTTCTCTGCGTGCCCAGACTTAGAACGGGTCAAGTGTGAAAGCTCGTGATTGGGTAATTCTTTGCAAGCCTTTTTTTTTTTCTTTTCCTTTTCCGCATCACTGTGCCGGTAATCTACTCATGACAGCACACATCACTTGCAGACAGCATTGTTCGTGTGCACGCGCATTTTCCATTGTTTCCGATTGTGCGCGTGATGCTTTTGCAGAGTGACACCACGACACAGGTCTGCAGACTAACAGAGTGGGCTTTTGTTTTGCACAATCATCTCATTCGGATGATCCACTTCCCATTTGTTTGGAAAGGCACGGTGGCTTTGTCATGTGATGTCACTCTCCGTCCACCGCATTTCTCTAAAACTAGTCCAGCTCATCCTGCAGCAGGTGGTCTAACATGCGAATCATCTCGGCTGTAATTGAGAGTAAACAGCTACTGAAGCATCTCTGAGGGGATTTGAGAGAATCTTCTGGACTGTGTGAGGTTTGCAATGCTCGGCAGGTCTCCTCACCTTATTGGAGGTATCTTATGGATCCAGAATCCCATGAGAGGTAGGCTCTTTTTAACTGTACATTTGTTTCCTGACTTGTAGTAGTTATTTTTTTCTTCTCTGGGTGTATGCTCTTGCTTGTATGACTGGAATGAGCCGCCCCAGCATACCTTTCTATCAGACACTAACAACAAATGTTACTATCAGAACTTGACAGTCTTGTTTCTCCTAAAAGATATGATGACGTGTATGCTTTGTTTTATTTGGTTGTCGTGTAAGAACATGCCATGCTTCAATGTTATTGAATAGGTTGAGAAGATGGAAATATGTTCTAAATACACAAAAGTGATCAGAAGAGTGATGTCAAATATTATTTGGTAGATGTCTTTTAAAACACGTGCTTTCCCATGTGACTAGGAATTTTGAAGACACATGGAACGTCACTTTTTCCCCCGTCATATTTGGTATCTATATCAAAAACTTTCCCGGCTTTGACAGGTTATGATGAGCCATATAATAATACAAATTCCAAATGTCACACTGCAAAGATTTGTCATTTAACCTTGGTTAAATGAATATCATTATATGTCAGAACCATCCATCAAAGCACATTCTAGAACACGACGTCCTCCATTTACAGTAATGAGGAAGAAGCAATGACGATTGAGGCAAGAAGGGTAATGGCTTGACAGTACTGGGGAAAAAACATGCCAAGTTGTGAGTGCTATACAACATCCACTCTTTAAAACCGCTGGGTTAAAAATGAGACTGACCTAGGAGGTTGGGGCAATTTGAAACTAGCATTTTTGTTGTTGCCTTAGCAACCTGCTGTAAAACGAACTTACCTGTGTCATCCCAGCAAAAGCTTGAATTTATAAATTCGCCACGCAGGCTAAAAATAAGATTGTTATTTTTAGAAACGCTCGAATCTATCTCATTAAGATTTCTAAAGCTATCCCTGTGGCATTCATAGCCAAAAGTCACTCCAACACTTCAATACCCAACGTTTCAGTTCTCATTTAATCATACTGGAGGAAAAATAACACACCTCTGCGGCATGACGCTTCTCTTCCAGACCCTCAGACATGGAAAATAGGTCAACTATTTCATCATTTATAACACATGAGAAGACAATTTTTGCTTTTGAAAAAATAAAGAGCTTTTCTAAGTTCTTTTGGAAGTAAACGCCACTTCAAAACTTTGTCTACAAAAGAGCTTTGAATTCGACTCTTAATTAATGATGAAGCCCATCATAGTTGATGCCTGAGCATTTAAAGGTCAGAATAAATCCAATTTAAAAATACAGTAAAACAATCATGGCAGATGTGAAATTTGGGTAAAATCAACAAAATGGATGACGCTAAGAATGCAAAGCCTCAAAGTGCACCCCGACCGAGTCTGGCCCAAGCAGTTGTTTACGCCTGTGGCTAAATGTGCTCATTTGCGCATCAAGCTTCCTTAATGTCCTCCCTCCTCTGCCTGCCTTGTGCATCCATTCAGAAAAGCCCATTCCGAATCCATTCCCAGATTTAATAGAGCAATAGAATTAGTGGAATCCCAAAAACGTATTACGCTCTGTGGTTAAAGGATTACATCTGTTAGGTCGTAACAACAGGAAGGAGCATCTCTTTAGTCTTGTTGACAAAAATAAGGATTAGGAAAGGATTAGAAAAATATTCTGGCAAAATTACATTGAATAGATTCAATTAAAGGTAAAAAAATAACCAGATCTTTTTACAAGTAATTTTATATGCCCTTGGTGCTTTTTGCTTTTTCTTAAACCACGCTAAGAAATAAGGCCGGATAATATTCGGGTATTTTCCTCGTTCATCGTAAATTTACTTCCTCCTCATTGTCTGTCTGATAATTTCACAAGACTGGAAAAGTTAATATTCCGACTGCATAGAAACACGAGCGAGTGAACTGAACCGCCAAAAATTCCGTTTTTGACCTTCTTCGGTTATTGAAAGGTGGCTGCATTTGTCACATTGGAGAAATTGTGATCGTCTCTCGTCTTTCTACCATCTATCATCAAAATGTGTTGTAAAAGGACACTTTAAAATCCACCAGCTCTGATGTCAGCCCGTTTGAAGTTTTCAAGCCCATGTAAATTAAACTCTGGAGAGCCGAGATAAGTGGAATACTTTTTTTTTTTTTTTTTAAACACCCATCATCTCAGCGACAAATGACGCACGGCTTTTTGTGAATATTTTCACATCGTCAGTGATGTGGAGTGGAGCAACCTCACGGCCCAAAATGAACTGGAAATGATCTGCTCTGCCGTTTTGAAGCTGCTGAAGTGTTAATTATGTGATATCCCCATGGGCACGGATAGCGGAGTCAATGTCAGGTGAAGGAAACGAGATTGTAAACAGAAACCCAAAAATCCCCCTCTAGTATTCGAACAATTGTAAATTAACTTATTTTGGCCCTTAGAGCGACTTTGTTCTTCTTATCAAATATTCAAATGAACAATTCCACAGTTCTAAATTAAGACGATCTATTTATGGAGCATTTCTGCTGCTTGACTTTGAAGCCGAGAGCATTTATGCATGCTCTAAAGTGAGTCAGAGTTAAATGCAGTTTATATTTAGCCCAAAAAAAAGTGGGCCATTTGACAGTTTTTTTTTTTAACTGGCCGTGCCTCACTGACTTACTTTGTCTCTAGTTCTCATAAACAAAACAAAAAATGTGGCTTCGCTTCAGCTCCTCCTCCCTTTCAAAAAAATTCAAATTAGCACTTTCGTGTGCTAAGCAGACACTGATTTCATTTCTCACATTCATGTTTTTGTCTCAGTTTTTTTTTTGTGGGAGTGAAGTGGGTGGACTTGCTTGACACCATGGTGCATATTTGTTCCGCTTGCTCAGTTTCTCAGGGAATAGATTCATACGCATGAGTGTTATTCACATATGCATGCACACGTTTGGAGCAGGGCGTCAATATTTGACGCCATTCTAAACGAATGCAGCGACTGCGGTTGCTAGAATAATTCAATCAGTGGTTGACCCCTGTTGCTTAAACTGACAGACAAAAAAAAAAAAAGCACATTTACATCATTCAACTAAAAATATTTAAAAAAATAAATAAAATAATATCTGGTAACAAATGTTTTTCACAATTTTATAAGGATATTTTTTTACTTTGACGTAATTTTTAAGTTAAAAATATATCTAGTAACATTCACTGTTTAGTTTCATTGTTAATTATTCAATTTAAAAAGTAGTATGCCGTCTGACATTATTATTATTATTATTATTATTATTATTATTATTATTATTATTATTGAGCGAATATAAAGAAAAGGATGCTGACACCCGTTGTTTGCCTTCCCCTCCAACGTTCACACATCGCATGCCAGGGTGGAGAGAGTGACGATCGTAAATGCTATTTATAGTAACGGTTGCTGATTCAAAAAAAAAAAAGATTATTGCCCCTCCCCTGCACTCGTCTCATTATAGGATTGGGGGCAATTCAATAGTCCTCTATCTTCATCTTGTCTTTGTTGATAGTCTTAATTCCTGTCATCATCTTGTCATCGGCTTCTAAATGTCTTTCGCCTGACCCCACTTTCTGCTTCTCTGATCCTTTTAAAGGAAGACTGCAATTTCTCCTCTGTGTGATTGTATATCAATCGCCATCTCCTGAAAGAGTGAGGCGAGACCAGGGGAAGCGGTGAAGAGGGTGCAATGTTTCGTGCCACGCATTTCAATTGCATTCAGAACCTGGCTCACTTGTCTATAATCTTCCTTGCACCTCAGGTCCGCCGCTGAAGGAATGCGTTTGGAGCTTAAAAAAAAAGATCCAAAATGAATCATAAAATCTCATCGTCACCCAAGACATTTGACTAAAATCTTATCATGAACTAGAACCTAGCAAGAAAGATGATTGGTAAACATGACCCGTTCACATTTCCATTTGCACTGAGAGTTTCCACAATGCAGGCTAATGGTGATTGCGGTGATCGGGTGTGACACAACCGATAGACATCAGTCGTCGAGGCTTCGTGTGTACTCACTTCCTTGAGTGATTCTTTACATGACAACAAATCATATCATCTTCCCCCACACATTCCAAATTTGTTTCCAGCCAGTCACTTTACAGTCTTTTTCCGTGAGAGACACAATGGAAACTTTCAGACAACACGGAAGGAAACTTTAGACGATGATAATTTGTTGAAGTTTCCATAGGCTATGCAATGTCTGAAAGGCATGGCATTGGAATTCAGCAGGAATGTTTTGTTTTGTTTTTTGCAATTTGCATATCTCCTTTACCAAATTGTTTTCTTTTATTTACATATGATTAGATGATCTCCGTGCAAATAATATTTCCACTGCCTTGTTTGTTTGATTATCCAGATGCAGATTCAGAAAGTTGAGTTATTTTAATTAGTGAGGTATATTTGATTCTTCCATATCCAAAACTATCCTCTGCTGAACTGTGCAGTCACCACTTGATGTGCTTTGTCGACATCTAGCTGTAAAGTTTAGAGTTACATGTAATCTTTTTTTTTTTTTTCTTCACTAACTTGTGTGTGTGCTTTCTGACCCGCACAGCTGTTCACTGCAACTTGAGCCAGAATGGCATCGACCACCAGATGTACCCAGAAGACGTTGAATCGCAGCTGGACGAGGAGGAGGAATCCGTCGACGGCCCAACGGTGCTGCTGGATGACGACAGCCCGAGCTACCATGACATAAGCCCTTCCATTTTCCAGCGCCGGATGCCACCACATCGCTCAGTATCCGAGTCTGAGCTCACACGGGTGAGGCACCGTCCAAAATCATTCCACCTTTAAGTATCTTGCTCGTCTATAATGGTCTAATTGTCTGTCGTCATGGTAACATATACAAAATAGTACTGGTAGCAAAATGAAGCTTCAAATTTGCTTCATGAATCCTTTTTTTTTTACTTCTGTAGCTCTCTGTTCAACATGAACATTCATGTTTCTGTGGTAGGCCTCACCTGGCACAGTTTCCAAATCTTCATCCATCTCTAATATCATCGTGTGTTATTCTTACACGTATCAACACAAGCATGTTTCCATCCAGTCTTTTCATATAATTGAATAATTAACTGGGGTGATTTTCATCTCCAGCTCAGCTTAATTGAGTGAGACAGGAAGGGAAAGAATGAAAGGTGAAAGCAAGCTTGGCAAGGATGCTAATTAGCTGCGAGGCGGAGATCAGAACTGATGACGAGATCTCAAATAGGCACTTGCTCAGTCAATACAGTTCATTTCCATGCAAACCCTACCTGCACTGCCCCGTGCATGACACTAGAGGGCACTCTAAAACTGTATACTATTTGAATATTTCAGGAAAGGGAGCGCTTATCCTCCAACCTTGCAATTTAATGACACTATTAGTAAAATACATATTTGTACACGTATTCAGCAAGCAGCTAAAATTATGCCCGATTGCGCAATATAATATATTCTTAATATATTCTAATATATTCTTCTATGGAGTCGTAAACTTAGCCTACTCTGCTGCTTTTATGAAGATAATGGCAAATATAAATTGCTCAGTTTGGACTGACCAGTTCATTGAAATTTTCATTTAAGTTTGATTTCATTTTATTGTGTTTGAGGGGATAAGTAAATGTAAATATTATTCAGTAAGAACCTTTTTGAAGCCATTACATCAATAAGTATGGATTGCATTTAAAAAGAAAAAAAAATCACCAGGATTACTTTTTGTGTTCATCATTTATTAAATGACATTGAAATGTGTTCCGCGTTCATTCCAATTGCCTCCGTTGAGAGCCACCATGGGGTTGAAACACACGGTGCATTTAATTCTGAATTACACGCGGCCACAAAGAGAGGTGATTGCCTCTTGATTAATTTAGCTGACTCCGTCCATATTGGATCTTTAAATGCATATCAGTGTTGGAGCAATTACACGCTTCATTGTGTATGTTATAGTTTGCAGTTAGTTAGTGTGTAGCTGTTTATTTGGCCACTGGTTCATGTCAGGGTTGCGTATTCCCCCCTGCCCTCCCCAAAGCACTGCAATATCTTGTCTTTAATTTTTTAGCGTGTCCTTGCAGCGTTGCTAAGGTAACATGAAGAATACTGGTGAGCCGTGCCTGGCTTTTAGTTATCAATTAAAGCCGAGGGCAACGCAGCAGGGAATGTTTTGTTGCGGCGGATTTGCCGACAGTCTTTCAAGTTTCTCATCGTATTGTTTCTTTTTTTTTTTTCTCTTATATTGCACATGTGAGTGGTCACCAATTTACCACGTTTTATGCACATGCTTGTTTCCAGATGTATTCAATTTTGGAAAAAAACTTGCTCTTTTCATACCCTTGATCTGTCACTCAAAGTTCTAATTGGCTGAGAGTTTTTGCGAACAGCTCTTTGTGTCTCTCCTGCTGTTTTCTCCTCATCCTTTGGATCTGCTTGCTGACTGCGCGGCACCAGCTTACCTATTTCCCGCAGCCCCAGGAGCGCTGCTTTGGGCTGAATCGGAGTAGAATGTAAAACAGAGACGGCCATTGACTCACAAATGGGTTCACGGAAAATGAGTCTCCTGTGTCAAATCCGTTTGTGAGGTCCTGGCGTTATTTTATTTTTTTTCCTTTTTAGCCTTGTCCGTCAGCTACGCATACACACAGTGCGTCTTTCCACTTGTTTTGTCTTTCAGTCAGTCAAATTTTTTCTCACACAGTCTTTTTGAATTTAGTCTCACTCTCCCTTTTGTTGCCTCGGGCTCCTCGTCGGGGTTAATTAACATTAGGTTGAGCTGTGTTTAAGAGTTAATGTGGTTTTGTCCTCCCCCCCCCCCACCCCACTCACCTTAATCCACCCTCACCTCCCTGCAGAATCAGCAGCAACACGAGTTGCCAAGCAATCGCATTAAGTGCAATGCGGACTGGCCTAACCTGCCTTCTCGCTTGGTTTGGCCATCTGTCACTTTGACTTCCTGCTCGGAATACAGACTACTGGACCGTAACTCCTCTTATTGGGTCTGATAAACTAAGATGCCAAATGGAATATTAGGAAGAGCATCCAGGGTTCAAGTGGATTTTTAAAAGGCTATGAATTCATCAATCTAAAAGCAAGGCCTCAACTGCCCATCATTTTTTAGGAGCGACATTGCAAATTGATCAATTAATTAATTAACCTTAGCCTAGCTGTGGAAATTTGGGTCTGTGAGCATTGCAGGCCATTAATTTGATGAAACCTAGCAGCCCATTCCCCCAATTATAATCATTCTAGTATAATCATTTGGAAGGGGTGACATCGAGGAGAGGTTTTCCAAATTCAGGAAGAGATGAGAGGCAAAATGTGGAATGTCAAGTGAGATAGCGCTGACGGGGACGGAATATGGCTGAGAGAGGAAAACGCATCCAGTACCTGTAGGTCGATGCTCTCGGTGAAGAAGAGAAGGAAAGAATATCATTGCTATGCTGTACCACGGCAAAGCCGGAGGGCAAGCTAAAGTGAAAGGTAGCGCTTGTGAAATTTTAATCACCCCTTGCTTGTTTGTGATCGTAGTAGCCGCTCAATTAGAATCAAAAGCGTGGACAGAAAACTTCAACGTTTGCTGCCTGCTCAATGTTGTACTTTGCATTCTGCAGTCTCACCAAGCCGCCACAATGCAGTGTTTGTTTTGTTCGGCTCTGCTCTCACATGTCCAAGTCACCGAGGGGCGGGGTGGGGGGGATGAGAGAAGCAAACATTTTCAATGTTCTGTCTGCGGAAACAATTGCATAAAATCAAGGCACCAAATCAAAGGTGTTTATTTTTCTCCCCAGTCTTAGCTGGGTGATTAGTGAAGAGCTGCCAATAAATTGTGTAGCTGCCACAGAGCGAAAAGTATTTTGCGAAATAGAAAATACATATTTATTATGATTGCATTTGCATTTGGTTGATTCCTCCAACTGTTGAGTGTGTTTTAAAATATTTTTTTGTATGAACAAATCACATTAGAAGGCTCTAACGTCCAAAACAAAAACACAACTTGCTGTATATCAAATGTATTCTGAAATGACACCAAACATGATTTATTTCTCACAGCCCGGTTATGTGAAACTATCCAAACCAGTGGCCCTGTGGACCCAACAGGACGTTTGCAAATGGCTGAAGAAACACTGCCCCAATCAACATCAGATCTATAGTGACTCCTTCAAACAACACGATATCACAGGTAATGCATGACGACTCTGATTTTTAGAAATAGATATTCACTGTGTGATCACATGACCAAGCCTCAGGTTAAAGAGCAGCTATCCAAAAAATGCTTGCACGAATACGAGGACAAATATTTCTCAATATTTTATCCCTGTAAAACCTTGAACCAACCATCTTGCACTTGTCGTCCAACCAAAGCCAGATTTGATTCGTTTTGTCCGTGGCAGCCACCTGCAGCCTCCTTTCCACAGTCAAAGTGTCAGCACAGACAACGTTTGCCACGTCAATCATTTTCCTAACAAGGATCCTCAAGGTCACCCCGCTGTGAGCAACTCTCGGGTCCTCATGGCAACTGACGAACGTTAATTGCCATGCACTCCACCTCTCGGAGCGAGACTGATCATGCTAATATGTTTGTTTGTTGCCGTCAAGGGCCCCTTCCATTCGGCGATGGTCTAACAGTGGAAAATCGCTCTGAGGTCACCAAGAGTGGCAGAATGATGATGTGTCTCGTTTTTGCCCTTAATGCATTTTCACCATTTTTGAAACTTTGAATCATGCGGTTGGGACATTTTATTTATTATTTTTCATGTTGTGAAATAGATTGCTAATATAGCTAGCTAACAAATATGCAATATAATAAAAATAATAAATCGTGTAGGGCCAGGCATGTTTTACCCCGACCAAAGTCACATTGTGTCTAATTTTCGACTAATTTCTCAAGAGAATTGGGCAAATGATGCTCAGCTTCATAACATTATATTAACATTGGTTTGTTGTTCAGGTATAATCAAGTTACAGGAACAAAACAAATACGCATAAAGGATATTCCTAATTGCAATTTGGAGATAATGTTAGGTTCTAAAATCTTCAAGTAATTCAGTTTGTTTCCACTACAAGGACTAATTAACACAATTAAAAATAAATAAAAACAGGCCATAATTCAATCTTTCACATAATATGTATTTCTGTGTAGGTCTACATGCTATTATCGTGTACAGTGGGGAAATAAATGGAAGAAAATAGATTTAATTATAGAGATACGACAACAAAGAGCGTAGGTATACAAACATGTGATTGTTGCGATGTATGTGCTTGTGTACATGCAGTAATTAAGATTTGTTGATTGAGTGAAATGCTTTTCATAGAAGTGCAGGCAAAGCGCCTGTTTGTGATTATGCAGTTTTGACTTTAGTATGCAGCCGCGCTCCTGTACCCAAAGAATCAATGCGTCCCATCCTCCCACCATCGCCTCCCTCGATCTTTACCTCCCATCCCTAACAGAGACACCCAGATGTCATTAAAAATGCATTAAAGCATATTAGGGCATAATTACATATTAGTCTCTAATCTGTTGTAATTACAAGACCCGGACTCTTTTTGTAAAGGAATAGCTTGGTGCCATTAATGACTTAAAGGCACATTTTTTGGACGATGCGAAAATCACTGCAAAAGGTGTCACGATGTCTGTAATTAGAAAAAAATGACAACGGAATTAATTAGTTCCATCCATCCATCCATTCATCCATCCATCCATCCATCCATCAATACGAGGCTACATAGCCTTTTGCACAATTGGGTCTCTGCAGCATGTGCGTGTGTGTGTGTGTAACACCTCAATTTGCATTTTATTCTGAATCCCACAAAATTCATTGTTTTTATGAATGTTCATGCACTTTACACTCCCATTCATCAAAGTAGCTTTTGCTGGGGCAGGGCTCAAGATTAATCTGCCTTCTTGCAACACTGCTGCCTACACACCACTCATTAATCTGGCACTTGTGTGAACATGTATCTTTTTTTTTTTTCTTCCTAGTGTACATTTTTAGGTTTCGAGGGTTGTGAATTTTACAATATAATGTAAATAATCATGGCTGTTTTTATCCCCCACAAAAGCACGAGTATCTTTAAAAATGTGAAGAACTGTTTACCTCATTCCAGAGGTGACTGATAAGTATGATCGTGAAAAAGTCATCTGAATACAAAAAAGGATAACGGAGGAGCAGTATAGAGAAGAAAATTGGGGTGATAAAGCCATCTTATTTCCATTCACTTATTATGCAAGCGTACATTTGGTTGTTCGGCACTCACTTGTCGTATATGAAAATCTTTCCGTTGTTTTTGAATCCAACCTGAACCACGATTGGTTAAACAAAAGATTGGCGGCCATCCTCTTTGTGTTTACATTGTTAAATCAATGATTTCAACAGCAGCTTAATGATGGACCTTGTGTCGCTATTGATTGGATGGTCCCAACACATATAATTATAAACACGCCACCACAACATGATTTAGTATTGAAAAAGTTGCGGCGCTTTAATGGATTTTTGTGGATTCCTCCCAGACACCATGTATATTTTTCCAGTATGACGCTTCCAACACTGCCTTGACTCACTCAGTCCTCTTCTCCTTTCTGCATGATTGTTATTTTCATCACCAGTTGGTGTTCATTAACTTTTCTTGCTCCCTGTTTGGTTGTACTGAATAAAAAAATTAAAAAAAGGCTCCTTGCGGTCGTATTAAATTGGGCAAAAGCATTTTTTTTTTTTTTTTTACTGTAACTACACCATGCTCAGCTTCTTTAAATATCATTACATAATGGAGTTCAAATTAAGATTTGCTTCTCCTAATGAGCTCCAATTGACTGAGCAAATGAGCCAACATATATGGAATTACATTTCACACTAATCTGCTGCTATTAAAAAACATGTTGGTTTTTTTTAAATGACATTATTGAAACATAACTTTATTCTTTCTTTATTAGGGCGGGCTCTGATGAGATTGACAGATCGAAAGCTGGAGAGAATGGGCATCATCCAGGAATCGGAAAGGCAAAATATCCTGCAGCAGGTCCTGCAACTCCGCGTCCGGGAGGAAGTTAGGACCCTTCAACTTCTAACACAAGGTCAACTTTTGTTTTTGAATTCAAATACTTCAAATATTTTTTAAAAATGTTTGCAAACACTACACAGTCAAATTTGAATGCAATGTTTTTTATTATTTCCAATTTATGAATTCAAATGTTAACAAAGCCAGTGACTTTCCAAATTGCTTTTAGCAGAAAACCTTTCTCTGATATCCGTGGCCGCTTCCTTTCTAATTTTGTGAGCTACCCTCCATTACCTGCTTACTTCACCATCACCTTGAGCACACTGAAAAACAGAACTTAGCCTCCGGGGTTGAAAAGAAATTCTAGGAATTTTACTCACTAAAATGTGGAGTGTGTGTGAAATAACAACATGGACGTTTGTGAGTTGTGAATACGAATGTATGGAACAAGGTCAATGACCTTCTAGCCTCAGGTCAAATTATAATATGCACTCTTTGGAGTTGAAGAGCTACTGTAGTATGTAAAGCTTATCCCCAACTCATGAAATCCTTCTGGGATTTCCCAAACACCCCTTGGGCTGTTGTTTTTTTTTTTTTTTTTTTTTGTTACAAGAACTAGGAAGCAGGTTGGAGAGAAAGCAATGTATTTCGATGCCCAGGGCATCCGCACCTTGAGCTGTTGCTCGAGGCAAAAAGACTTGTAACCATTTGGGATTGGAACTACAGAGAAGGGAAATGAGATAGATAGCAATGGAGCGGCTGGTGATGAGGCATCATGCAAAAAAAAAAATAGAGGTGAGACGACAGATGGGTGAGAGGATCGAGCGGAGAGGCAAACTGGAAGGTAGGTGGGATGAAAAGTGTGTCAGACAGAACGGTTTGGTGGCGAGAAAAAGAACCCATATTGGATTTTTAAAAAAAATACACGGAAAATCAGAATAATTAATGTTACTGTTTTTTTATAAACCAACAGTGCATCAAAAATTAGCCACATTGTACAAAACAAACAAGTTTTTATGACTATTGATAGCTCCCTTCATAGTTTCCGCACTTTATTATTTATGATGATCATTAAATGTGAATATCAATTAAGATAAGCCAGCAGCTGCAACTAAAATCAGGTATTTTCGATTACCGCCAACGAGTCCTTCATCTCTGTCGAGGCAATTTGGGCCCACACGTTATACATTATACTATTTTTCAAAAGGTATCTATGGAAACGTAATTGTGGAAGATTAAGCGGTGTGTAAATATATCCAATGCAAAAAGCGGTCAGTGTGAAAATAACAAAAGCACAAATAAAGCAGGTCATATCTACACAGAGAAAAATAGTCCAATAATTCTGTAGCAATGATAAGGAGGTGAGACACATCTATTATCGACCATGACATTGCGGCACAAAACACCGATGGAGGAAAAGAAAAAAGAACAAGAGAGAGAAAATGAGCTGTTGTAATTACTGCAGTGGACCCAGACAGGTCCGGCTAGACGGACACTGATTGACCTTTAAGGGTTACTGGGCCATGCGAGGGGAATAATTAGATTTCCCCGTGTCCCCCGTGTCAGTGCGATTGGAAGACAACACAGATCTGCGAGGTTACAATTATCTGAGAAAGGCCAAAGGAACAACAGCAGTTTTTTTGGGGGGGGCGTAAACGGGGAAAATGAGCATGTTAAATTAGCAAAACTACTTTTAGGAATGTTTTCAACACTTTTCAACAGTCTTCACTCAGGAAATGAAAAAAAAATAGTGCCAGTATTATAAAAACCCAAAAGAAATTGTAATAACAAGGATCGATAGATAACAGAAAAAGCAATAAACTCGTGTCTCATAAGAAAACATCTGACCGATTCTGTTTTTGCTCTCACATGTCTGATTTTCCGAGATAGACCCAAAAGCTATACAACTTTATATTAACCTTGCATCTAGTATTGGAACAAACAATAATATTCCTTCACCTGAGATGAGATGTCATGAGGGAATGGAAGCCGGTTATAGATTTACATCAAACCTTAGACATGTTCGAAAATATGATGACTTATGGTGGCGTTTAAAAAAAAAAAAAAATGTGCGGAAAGTCTTTTAATGGCTACACGGACTGGCTTTTAATTAACATAAATGCAAAGAATTGAAAAACCGGTGTTGCATTTCTTTCCTGGTGGAAAAAAAAATAAATAAAAAATCCAATTTATAACTTTTTCTGGATTCAATTTCATGCTCGGGACCGTAATGGCGTTTTCAACCCTGGTGCTAATAAATAAGCTATTAACTGGCTTGTGAAATCATGGCTCTCAAAAAAGCTACTTGAATTACACAGCTGACGGCGCCCCACCGCCAAAGCGCTTTTCAGAATAGGCCACGCTAATCTGGGCATGTAGACATGGCCAGAGTGTTTATGCTTCATTTGCTCAAACAAAGACTCATTAACGGTGACAAAGACAAATGTGGGGGGGGAGACAGGTTCTTTTAAGTATTAATAAATTTCAAAAATCACATTTACCTATTTCATGCTCCAAACAAATTTTACCTCACACGTAGCGACTCGTTCATGACAAGCAGCGGCTATTAACTAGTAAACACAATGGACTGTCATCGCAAATATTATTATCGAAACCAAACGTTAAAAAAAAAAGAAGTGACTATTCCAATTTGTTATTCTGTGTTTCTTTTATTGATTGCCGTCGTGCATACGCAACAGGAGATCAAGTGTTTTATTCTGAAATAGTGGAGAGGAAAAAAAGCTGTCATGTCTTTTTGTACTTCGACTTACAGTAAGTCATTATTTGGAGATCTTCCCGTCGTGAATCAATGATAGTGTTATTTTTTTTGTCATTGCTGACATTTACATTTATATTTAGAGATGAACGATAAAATTAAACGAAACTCTAGAGGACAGACTTATAATAAGGACATCATTGAGGCATCTGTTTCAGGCAAAATGTATCTTTTTTTGCAATATGCTTGCCCTAAAGTGGATTATACAGTGAGTAAAAAAAAAAACTTGAGGCGTTTCAGTGTGACTTCTGTTCTTGCTTTGGACTTTCCCTTGTATCAGACGCCCGGCCGGCCGGCGCGGCGAGGCGAGAGCGCTCATTAGCCCAGCTCTCCCTTCAGGACCAGCGCCCGCCTCTATGAAAGCCCTTCAGCCTTACGCTTCCCTTGACTTCATCCGTCCGTCCGTCCTCACTGCTCTCTCCAATGTCTCCTCCCTTTTTTTTCTTCCTTGCTTATTCTTGCCGCAAGGGAAGGTCAAATTAATTCTTTTTCATCATTTCCTGTCAGTAAGATTGCTTCTGCAGAGACTTCCATTATGGCTCAGCGCTTGAAAGATGTGAAAGTGAATACCTTTGACAAAGTGCTTTTTTTTTTTTTTTACCTGTCCCTTAGATATAAATGTGGTCTATATCTTTTCATAAAACCATAAACTGTGCCCCTGCTTAGATGCCATAGTGCACCATAATTTTAAAATAATGACTCACTTAGGCCTTCAATACATTTCAGGAGATACACGGAGAGATGAGTCAAATTTTTAACCTTTTTGAAAGAAAAATTGGATAATAGCAGTCATTCGCATGTCCTTTATTCTGACAAAAGAGCTTTTTAATTTGTTTTTAATAACAGGACATGATGGGGATACACAATAACACACATGAAAGAAAATAAGGATTTAGCTTATTGACTAAAAAGTAATATAAAAAAAGAAAACAAATTAAAAAAAAAAAGAAAAGAAAAAAAAACTCTTTTCCACCCACACACCACTGTTGTGTTTTTTTTTTTCCTGGAACAAAAGAGCTGTGAGGCAGAAGAATAATGTCAAGGTTAGACACACCATGTGTAAAATAATTTTACCTATGTCTGAATATGACACTGACTCTCTGAAGGATACTAGCGATGAACTTAATTTGCAATCGTTCAGAGTGGCTACAGAAGAAATAACGACGCCATCTTCATTCAGTTATCGCCAAATGAGATTGCATTAAGTGGTCCATCTATAGTTTGCCTGGCACCATGGACTGGTTCCACTCAGTCTGATGCAGTCTCTAACCACATGCGGACATCCAGGAGGCCAGACAGCAGGGAGTTTCCAAGCACTTGCTCACCATCTTACAAAACTGGATCAATAAGGCCTAAGCGCACTTACTGTACAAAGCCATCATTCCATAAAGCAGCTTTTGCAATGGTCTTTACATGGAAGTAGTTGGTTGTCATGGCGATGCCCGGGCTTGTGAGGGCTTGATGTACCAGTTAGAAAAAGAATGGGAGAATATTAGATCGTTTGAATAGCCAGAAGTTGAGTTTGCCCATAATGAGCTTTTGAAAAAAAAAAAAAAAAACGACTTGAACCCGTCGGTTAAGTCTGTTTTCTTATTAAAAGCGATAAATGGTGCTCACGGGGAGGCAGAATGGTTCAGCGGTCATTTTTTTTTTTTTTTTTGGGTAATCTGTGCTGTTGCTTCTGGTGCAAAATCACATGCCTTTGCTCCAGTGCTGTAATTGGCTTCTTTATTATTCAAGGCCGTACATGAATTAATCGTGATCAAAGATGGAAACTGCTAATGAGCTATTGACTTTCAGCTTGTTTCATGTTAATTTCACGGAATATTTTCATGGATGTCTTTAGACGTTTTCATGTAGTCTAGCTGACAATTTTAAAAAAAATAATTTAAAAAAATATATGTTTGATTATTTATAGTGTCAATGAATTATAATTATATTTTCTCAAGCAGTAGAGTTGGCTAATTATGAAGGAAATTTGATCACTTTAGTATTTTTTTTCAAAGATCAGTCAAATATTAGGCAAAAAATGTGTTTGCTAAATGGAAGCGCACATGATCTGGAGCATGAATATTGGGCTTCAAAAGAAAATTCATTCTTTTTACAGTCCCCTCAGAGCATTTTGTACCATGCAACACAAAGGGGTGTGAGGACATTGAGTGCTCAGCAAAAAGAAACCAAGGTTAGGCGTTTTTTTTTTTTTTTTTTAAAGGCATCCTGTGCAATGATAGGGTACATAAAAAGGATATGATGTATTTTATGCCTGTTTGGGATCAGGCTGCTCTATTGATGATTTATGGCAGCGTAGTTAGCAATAGCACAGCAGCGCACCTGATCATCCATTATTATTTTAACATCTTTCACTTTAAGGGCAGACATGATTGATGGGGAACTTTTAATGCCTTTGGCTTGAAACGATGCCTCACAGTGCTTAAGACTGTAAAGCAACTGGGTATATACTTTGGAATATTTTACGGCATTTTTTCGATTTACTGAGATGAATATATGCTGGGGATGGTGTCGTGTTTATAATAGCTGGAAATATCGTTGCTGTGGTATGCAGATTTTGAACGCAAATTATTTTCTCAACGCAAATACGCTTTGTGTGTGGGCCAGGAAGCCATTTTATGTCAGTTTCATTTTGCTCTGCTGTCTATATCAGTATGTAGTCCATGTTGTGAGTCTGATGCCGGGCAGCGATCCTTTGCCCCCCCCACACCAGTGGCTACTCTTCAGGGACACGCCATGTGTCATCCTATCTTTTGATTATCCTCCAGTCCGACCTGAGGATGGCCTGGCCTTGTAACTACGCCGGCAACCACCGATGCACCTAATGAGAGCCGCCTCGTATTTGCTACCACGAGGATAAATCCTTTATATACTCTTTTACTCAGTCGCACTTCTATAAATCAGAAAAGAGAAAATGATGAAGTTTCAAACTAATGCACCTAAGTGCTAGTGCTTCTTTAGCACGGGGGGGGGGAAGAGTGCCAATGCGAAATGGCAGGATGAATTAATGAAAGTGCGTGGCGCTGTGGCAGTGGAACGTGTGCCATCACTCACGGGGGGAAATTGCTTTAGTGCGGTTTCACTTGCCGAATTGCTCTTCATAAATCTGTCATGACATTAACAGTGAAGATCAGGGAAGAATGCCAAACTGGTTGTAGGACATCCATGTTAATGAAGAGACAGTGGAGGTCTAATTGAATGACGATAGTTTTATTTATATAAGGAAAAACGGAAAAATATCATCAAGTCAGTGGATGAGCAGCATGGCTTCCTTTTTTTTTTTTTCCTCTGTCATCTTATATGGCTAGTGGTGTGTTTGAGTGATGTCAGTACAAAAGAAAATAGGTACAGAATATTTGATGAATAAATGATGCAAGTGTTGTGCTATGGCAGTCATTTACTACGCTACGTTGGACGCTCAGGTCGTATGACACCAAATCCACCCACCAGCTATTTATAAGCGACGTATTAGTCTTCATTACGCAGCCATCATATCATCCGTCAGAAAATATTGGAAGTCTTTCATGTATCTCATTACCCCCTCGGGGCCAGCAAACACATTTGTTAGTGTTTTATTTTATTGGCCAATTATCGCAAGGAGTCGGATGAAGTTCACCTTTTGAGTGCCTTTGACTTTGACAAGCATTGAGCAGATTGCCGTTTAACCTGATCCCGTGGGATCTTTTATCTCTTTATTTATGCTTAGTTGTCACTTTCCCTTTTTTTTCCTGCTTTGCAATTAAATTATATGGAGCACTGTTATATTGGATGTTTTTTTTTTAGACTAACAAGTTGTGCCAATGAAACTCGAAAATAAATGACAGGGCATGAATTAGATACAATTTACGATTTGAGTGAAAGCTGTAATTTTGATCATCAATAGTGCTAAAAGGAAAGATAACAAATATCAAAAATTGCATTGGCAAGGCCAACTGGGATTTAATTTGTGGAAACACGTAAATATCCCGTTTGACAGACAGCGGCCTTGCAATTCTCTGCGTTTTATATTAATGCAGTTATTCCGGCTCACTTCAAACAGAGCGGCCGAAGCCCATCTCGACTTAATTTCCTTTCTTGCGTGTCGTCAGCGTCGTCCTATGGCGGAGTGTGCGTCATGTCGTTGTAATTAAGCAGTTGGAGCGAGGAGCTGATTATGATTCTCTCAGTCCTAATTTGCTAGGTTATTAAAAGGTGAGATTTAGACAAAGGTTTATTGTTATTCAAAATGAAAATCTGCCGTGTCAGTTTTAATGCTCGCCTAATGACTGGAGTGGGATCGGATATTACCATTGACCGCCTTTGCACTGCCAAGTCGATCTGCTAAAGACTAGCGGCTAATGATGGTCCCTCTTGAGAAGGATGTGTTGAAATTTATGTCCGATAAAAGAGGAGGAAGGAGAAAGTGATGCAGAGGAGCAGAAGGAAACATTTGGGAGGAGGAAGAGAAGTGATGCAAAAATGATTGTTTTGTGCATTTTGGTGCAGTAAATGGAAATATTTGGCCGGCACAATGCTGAGGAATCGTTTTTCTTTTTAAATATCCCATCTGATAGGTCCTGTTATGCGTAACCATGACAATGCAGAAGGAGGATTTTTTTTATTTTTTTTTTGCTCATGTAATCATTGGTGGAATGCCAGAAATAAAAACAGTTTGTAATGTTTCCACTTCAAATCTGTCTCCATAGAGATGTCAGCTATACGCCGTGTATTTTCTTGCTTTCCAATAAATCCATCCGTTAAAATGACAGATGAGATTTGTCGTCTTACCACGGCCCAAAAGGTGTGACACCGAGAACAACAGAAAGACTTTGAGTGAGTTTTTTTTACGCTCTTCCAAACTCTTGGGAAATCTAACCCAGCAATATCCAAACAGAGATGCCACCGTTGCCCCGCACAATTACAATTGGATGCGACAAAGATATTGAGCGGAGTTCTCCTGCTATTTCTAGAGATGTACTATGCCCAGCCTGAGCCAACATTTGATGAAAAAGTACCAACATTGTATTAACTCTGATTTATTGAAAAGATCCAGGCTGAGAGTCTCAGATCAAGACATATCCGAGGTAATTTAGTCAGCCATTTTTTTTAAACGTATATTTCCCTTCATTTGATCTCTTAAAAGGTTGATTACCGAGATGTGTAATATATCAAATGAAGCAGAACTATTTTTTTTTATTCCAATGCTGCCCACTTGCCACAATTTTATATGAATTTCTACTAAGCAGAATTGGATCTGACAAATCAAAGTTCTGCAACTAGTATATGCAAATAGGTAGACATCTGTTGCCAACAATGCGCACAATCTGTTCCAACCAGGGAAAAAAATTGGAATCTTTGTAGATCAAGCAAAACATGCTCATCAACATTGTATGAGATGTTAGTTCCTCATCAGAGTAAAACTTCACGAGTTATTTTTGTGACCACAATAAATTAATAATAAATAAATGGAAACTAATATAAGGATGTCGTATATTGTACATATGGAATGAATTATTTAAAAATACACAAGGGACTGTTTGGCATCTTGTGCAATGATAAATCCATCAAGGAGGTTCAAGCATCCCGAATTGAATTGAATTGAATTGAACAGGCCCATGGAGAGGCTTCTACATAGCACGCACTGTGCTTTTTCCTCTGGCCTCTCAGGAACTCAGTCAGCGTGTGTGTAAGTGAAGCTCTTGTTAACCTCCATTACCCTTTGCAACTGTACTTGGAGGCGGGGGGGATTAACAGAATACAAAGAGCCTCACTCTAAGTCTGTCTTCAACACTACGGCAAGCTCTCTTGGAGATGCTGCTGACGATGAAGCTGCTGGAGAAAAAAAAAAAAAAAAAAACAGGACTATAGGCAAGACAGGTGTTGCTGCATGCTAAGCATGTGCCCTGCTGTTGCTTGTTAATGGTGGGAAGCCGGAGGAAGGTTAGAAAGGAACTCGTCAGCAGAATTGCCATGTGACCTTGCCATGTCCAAAAATATATATATTTATTTTTTTTACCAGCGAAAAAAACAACATAATTTGCCCATTCAAACAACAATGCCTTGAGGTACAAGTGCATATTTTTTTAATCATTGCCTAATAGATGTTTTTTAATCAGTCGCCAGCTTTATTGGAGGTATCAGCATAATATCAAACTAAATTGCTAATCTTTCTCCATCCCCTATCATCATTATTCTAGTGTGTCTAATATTACACTCCTTTGTTGTTGGCAAGTCATGCACATTTTGAAGCGGAAGGTCTATCACAATCATTTATTGGCACCGGCTCAATTTTATTCCATTATCCATATTGTGTAAGGAATCGCTTTGCTATGCTTCCACAGTTAACAGACTTAAACAGTGATTAGCGCATAGCCTGTAGCCTTAACCCACTTTAAGCCAGCAATCTCATTCATTTCATTTGTCCATACTTGACTTTCCGTTTACCTCTAGCCTTCTTATCATCCGATTATTTTGCATTGTCCTGTGGCAGTACATCCTCCTGACTTTAATTTCCATCATTATTATTCCATCTACTTTCAGTCACGGTCCAGATCATGACTCGCTTCCATTTTTTGTGTGCCTACGTGGAATTGTCATATTCCATTGTGTGCCCAGGATAGAGGGATGGTGATTTTTTATTTTTTTTTCCAAACCAGAGGCTGCTGCCCGTCACTCGTGAGGTCGCAGATAACAGTGCCTCTGTACTTTGCAGGCTTGTGTTTCAGTTGAGTTTCAATTAAGGGGAAGTGGCCCCTGGGAGAAGAAGCGCTGGCCATGCACGGAGCTGCAGGCACACTCTATTCCCTGAGACTGATCGAACGGGTCCACAGCATACAACACTACTGATAGTGCTCGGCCTGATGGAAAATTGGAAAACTGGTGAAAACAACGGCTGACATGTCTGCACGTGTGTGCAAAGAAAAAAGTTACTTGCAATTCCAAATCAGATTTTTTTTTTTGAGTTGGAGGGGATTTTTATGTTTTTTTATATTCGATGCGCCACGCACACGTTGCCGTTGCTAGGCAACTTAGTCAACTCTATCTCCACCATCTCCCAAGTGTTATGAGCACGATATTTTGATTACATTGGATTTATTAAAAAGTGAACATAAAATCAAGCTCCTGTGGATGAGCTACGCAAATGTCAGATCCTCTGAAATGTGACTTTCCAAATAGAATTCACCTGTCGTGAAAAAACTTTTCATACAAATTTGAAATTGCGTGGAGTCAGCACTCCCGCGTGTGATGAGCGATGCTAATTTCTCCCAATTCTGCTACGAGCGCAGCTGCTTTTTGATGATGTAAACACCGACTGCTTTCAAATTGCCTGAAGTGGCTGCTTCTGTAATTAAGAGTTGGCTCAAAGGACTTGTGATTGCGACATAAGGCTCAAATATCAAACAGAAAATTACCTTTTTGGCAAAAAATGTGAAGTGTTCAGATATATTTTGTTTAATGTGACACATTAAGATGCAACAACACATCAGCCCAGTATCCAAATAGTGATTTTGGCTTTTAAGGGTTTGCGAGTAAAGCTGCCGGGGAACTAGGTCAACCTCAAAGTTGTGAGCGGCAATTATTCAAATTCAGCGGTACTCAACAGAATTGAAAATGACAAAGTTTCAAAATTATAGAACACGCATTGACAACAGTATTCTCCGGGAACAAATGGTAGCTCATCCCTTCCGACGACTAACAATGTCTATTCACTATCTTTCCAATTCTTCTTGTCTTGCTTCTGCTTTTGTGTTTGCCTTTTGTTCGACATTGCAGCTCGTGTCTCTTCATCTCCTACACAGCAAGGCTTGCATTCAGCCATCAATCACACGAGTGTAGTAGTAAGTCAAACGGGAAGATAAAGAGACCGGAGCTGTAATTCTTATTTGTCCGTCAACTGTCTCCATCTGGCAAACATGAGTCACCGCACGCTCGCCGGCGACGGCCATGTTGTGCGGTGTGACAACGATGGCCTTTTGCTTTTTGATTGCCGCTTGTTGGCTTGTCACACTAAGTGGCCCAATTGGTTTGTGTACAACCTGCTTGCTTTGCAACTAGTGATCCATGAAGACAAATTCATTTTCTCCTCCGCCGGTAATGAACAATGAAACGCTTTGGTTTAATGGTGCTGAATTTAGCACACGATTGTTTTTACTCGCGTCTGCGAACAGAAAAGGTCAAGTAGATCTTGTTGGAGTGCCATGTGCTCACTCGACTAGACAAGTGATTCAACTAAAAAGGCGTCGAGGCGCTTTGCTGCATATTTTACTTGTATCAATATAAATATTTGAATATTTATATTTAATATAAATGTTATATATTTAATATATGTATAAATATTTGTCTAACAAAAAGTTTAAAGTGTTCTACATTCGAGTTTCCACTGCTAAGCATCAATCAAATATCATTTGTAAACAATTCAGGGTTTATTTCAAACGGCAACCATAGCGGGAATTTATTCTTTCAGGATATTTCTTGATTTATGTTGTTCTATCCATTTTCATTGTTACTCAAGCCATCTGGTATAGTCATGCAAGTCCAAGCTGTTTTTCCAAATGTTTGTCCATTGTTGCATTTTAAAGGCTTTGTATTCCACGACTTTGTTTCGCGCCCGTCCCTTCCTTTCTCTTTACCTTCCATCTGTCCTGATGTTCTTGTCTCCCCAGAGCCTCTCCTACTTCCACCTTGTATCATCGTACCATCCATACTCACAATAAGCTTTTATTCTATAGTTCTAAAACGATTTCAATTTGATTTGCTGTTCAGGTTTGCTTACTTGTTTACGCAGAAAAAAATCCCTAGATGTAAAGGCATCCTGAAATTCCTATGAAAAAGTTTGCGGATATAAATATCGGAGGTAAATAACTCTGCCATCCAGTAACATAGCATAACGTCCGCCTCAGTGCAATTACTCAGTGTCGAGTAGGCGGTGAAAACAGGTGACAGGTTTATTTGTGGGGCATGCTTGCAGGCTCTTGGACAATTATTCATCATTTGTGCAAATGTTCCCAGTCTTCACTTTCACTTGGCTAAGACACTCATCTTGATTTAGCATTGCGTTGCAGTACAAATGCTTTGGCATGATGCACTAGTGTTGTTTGCATAAGAAACACGGAATGTTGAACTTGATGTATGGAAACTGCGGCAGGACAAAGGCGAGTTGTTAATTAACTCTGACTTTAAAGCATTTAAAAGCATAACCAACCAGGAACCCGGGGACCACTGCTTTGGCGGAATATTATTTAAGGATAGACCAATATAAGCTATTTATCTATTTGGGGTAGTTTCCATTTCTAATTTTGCGGACCACTTGCAATACCGACAGGGACCGCTAAAGGCCCGCGAACCACCGGTTGACAAACCCTGTACTAGTCATTACATTTGTCGTTTTCCATAAAAGTGATAAAGTGTACGACAATAATCGAGCAAATTGAGATTCATTCAGTCAGACTTAAAATACACTCGGCCATTATAGCTACAGGAACATTTATGTTACGCAAAAAAAGGAAAATAAAAAGTAATGTACTCCGCCTTTCCGTTTATTATACAATCTCAGAAAGGCATTATATTTATGCATATTTATTTAAGCGTTCCCTGACGACGCCGCTTTAAAACGACATTCGTGAAGCAGATCAACTAATTGATTCCATTAGCCTCCCCCTGATTTCCCGATGTCTGTTGACCCAGACCTATTATAAAACTACAGGTAGATGCCAGAGAGAATATTTACCACAGCAGCGTGAAGGTACGCTGTGCAGTTTGCTGTTGCAGCCCAGTGGTTGTGTAATCTCAACACAAAAAAAAAAAAAAAAAAAAAGCTGACTGTATCCATGCCGGAGGGTATGCAAGAACATGGCGCCCTGTCTCGGCCTTACGCACACGAGTACTTATGCTTAATGAATGTGTATAGTCGAAATCCCCCAAGGTAATACTTCACAGCCACCCCTGGAGTCCCTCCCCAAATCCACACGCAGGGTGTGATTAATATTCATAGCCTGGCTCCTCCACCCCTCCAGGTGCCCTCTTCTGTACTCACTGGGACCTGACCTGACAGTAACACGACGTACATCGAACACACGGCGCAACGCATACTTAACAGTGCCGAGGTGAAAGTGTCGAGCTCAAGGGCGGTGCCATGTAACAACGGCAGGTTTGATCCTCGTGGGAAAGGAGGAGCCTGGTCACGTAGGCCGACCCGCAGCTGGTTAATATACGTTTAACGCCACCGAGTTGGCGGGAGCACGCGGTATGTACGGAATACGCAATCAATACGAGTGGTGAGCTACTCTGGAGGAAGTGAATCAGCACTTTTGAATGGAACAGAAAACTCTAATTAGCGTAATATATATATTAAATAAATAATAATTTGATGCAAAGGTATAGATTTATACATTTGTTTGAAATGCTGATATTTTTGCAGGAAATCTCATAACGCCTTAAGAACCAACACTGAAATGTGTCTTCACAAATGTTTGCACAGATGCATTTGCCCACTCATAAAAATACTCAATGTCACACTTTAACAAACACTTTAACAAGTACGACCAGCTTGATACGCACCGGCGGCACTAATTGTCGGCTTTATCTCTTATTTAATTACCAGACAAGCACATTGGATTTAAACTCCTTGAATTCTAAAGACACTCAACGACAAATTAGTGTTTCCAAAAGTTCTTAAGTGAGCAAAAATTACAACTTCTTTTTTATCATCATCATTACAAAGCTGCCAACATAAGATCATTAGATTATATTAAGATCGTAAGATTATTATTATTATGGTATTTCTGCAAATACAAAAACCAAAGTTAACCTCTATGTTTACAAAATAATTTCAAGCAACTTGGCAGAACCATTTTTTTTTCTTAAAGGCTAATTTGTTCTGCTTCCAGCCTGAATTTAATCATTATTAATTTGTTCCTATCTTCTGCGCTAATCCTCAAAGCTATTCGAAAGAGCCGTGCTCTACCGCAAAGACTACCTTCTCCTGATCATAGATAATTTAGGTACGGCTCATAAATCAATTACCACTGCATGGGCGTCTCTCCGCGTATTGAATAATTTGAAAGTGCGAAAACGAGGAGGGAAAAAATAACACGCAGGGCCGCCTTTTCACCATAGAAAGGCGAGCAGAAATGTGAGCGGAGACAATACAATCCCATTATGGCTGCAGCAATACGAAATAATAGTAGATGGGCTTTCCGAGGCTTGGCGCCATGTGAGGTCGTCGGGGGCCAGCAGCGAGTGAGACAAAAGACCAACCGAAAAGTAGACTCGGAATTTTCCAGTCACTTCCTTGTATGGATCTCTTCCTATCTTCTTCATCCCTGCAGCCCAACAGACTGTCGAGTCATCACATTTGGTTCCCCGTATCCTACTCCGAGTGATGACCCCCTTTTAACCTCAGCTACTGATTCTCTTCTCCTTCTTCAAATCGGTAGTCAAGCCTTTTTTTTTTTTTTTTGTCTCTTTGAAGGCCTCTCAGAGCTAATGTTGAAGTGCGATCAACTCCGAGCATGTCCCCGTTCAAAATCTTCTCCTTCAAGTACGCTCAAAAGACACTCGACGGATGTATCGAAAGGGCAAAATGAATATCGCCAGATTGTTTTATTTCCCTTACTTGGTTTAAAAGCTTGTCCTTGAAACACAAGTGTTGCTGTAACACTATTCATCTTGATCTATTAAATACATCTGGTCACCTGACCTTGAGCACAATCGTCCAATCACACGGCAGCCTGGTCGAGATTCATGTTGGGGACTCAAAATAGGTTACGTAAATTTTTTTCATAAATTGGGTTGGACCATTTAGCCAAAGTATTTGTTGATACGAATGGTTGCTCTTGTAATTAATTATAAGCACACTTCTAAGAAATATGAGCAGATTTTCGAGTCAGGAGGAGAGAGAATGCAAGTATATCGCGAGTTCGGAACAGATAGTAAAAGAGATTTTGATTTTGTACGTATATGTAGCCGTACTCTTGGGGAACACAATAGCGGCTGGCACACTTAAGCTAAATAAATGATCACGGGAGCTATTTTTAAGCGGAAGTGTAAATGCGGTAATCCTGAGAGCTGGAGCTGCAAAGAGCCAACAAGACAGAACAGAAGCCACTTGGGGAAAGCAGCTATGTGCCTGGTTAAGTCTCTCTCTCTCTCTCTCTCTCTCTCTCTCTCTCTCTCTCTCTCTCTCTCTCTCTCTCTCTCTCTCTCTCTCTCTCTCTCTCTCTCTCTCTCTCCATCTCTCTCTCTCCTCATCCCCCAATTTCATCTTTTATTTCTTTATTTTTTTTATTTCCATTCCTCCCTTTGCCTTTCATATGTTAAAACCTTCTGTTTTGGGTTTTCGACTATTTTGCTTCTCCCCGAGCTCTCTTTGGGGACTATACCGACCGACTCTGTTGTGATAGACAATAACAGACCTTTAAAGAAATCCTGCAGGGGAAACATTGCATTGGCACATAACAGGAGGTCATTTTGGTCCACGCAAACACAAATATGAATGATGGGGAAATATTTTTAATGGGTATGTAGAGTTTTACTTTTATTTTTGTAATCAGAGTTTCAATTCAATGATGCAAATATTCAGAAATATACCATGCTCAATAATGCTGTTCTTTTTAATATTCCAATTTTGGTTCTGTTAAACCCCGAAGGAAATTGGATTACGTAATAGTGTTGAACAGTTAGCTAAAAGCAGTAAATATGTTGCGTGCATGTTTGGGGAATCACCTTAAAGTGAAGCTTGTCAGGAAAGTATTTGTTAGTCTCGTTTATTTAACATATTATGGGTATTGTGTCAAATAATTGGGTTATACAGCAACAGGGAAATTTACACGTTGGTATAATAAAAGCTAAATGATGTGCCCTTTTTTTTTCTATATTGCTGTATAACATAATGGTTGTGAAAATGTCAGCTTTTATTCGTTTTACAACGGCAATAATCTTTCAAATATTGCGTTTATGGTGATACGTGGAGGATTTGTAAGGAGGAGTTGGGGGTTGTGTGTGTGTGTGAATGAAAATGCAAAGAAATTACAAAATTAAGATTCACATCACACGACTTACTGTTTGGAGAAGCGTGTAAATGTGTGGCCTCTTCACTCTATAGCTGACAAAGCAAACCTTCCTCGAAATGAAGCTGTAGACAAAAAAGCCTTGGGGCACTTTTCCAATGCAGGGTAAACGAAGTACTTCTGCTAACATTCAAACCTCTAAAACCATTTCCTCCGCTCAGAACTGCAAATGAAACGATAATTTATGCATTGAATCTAATTTTAGCGTATTAATTCAGACTGCTGTATTATTCATTAGAAAATTAATAATAAAATAATTTTATTTATTTTTAATTCAGACATTTTATTAGGCAATGCTGTAGTGTAGCTTCCGGGAAAAAATAATATTTTCATAAACAAGCACCAAGACTGAATCTGCTTTTTTTTTTTTTTTCTTACAATGTAGTTTGTCCAAGTGTGTTGCCATATCACAGATGGGATTGTGTGCCATTGCAACAAAAGAGGGTGCCATTATTGAAGTAGACATGTCGACAGCATAAACGGTGGCCTGTCAAATTGTGCGGGAAGGACAAATGCGAGTCCGAGTGCAGTGAAAGAATACCGAGGGAAAGAAATCCTCCATTCTAATAAATATCCATCAGTCCTTTGGCAGATTTTGATTTTAGCAGGATAATAAATGCAGTCAAATCAGCAAGAATAAGATTTTTTTTTTTCCCCCATTTTGCAGCAGATGCTTTTGTGTTGTTAAGAGAATGACTAACACACATCTGTTTGTTGTCATCGCACGCGTTGACTGAGTTTGAAATAATGTCATTTATCTCGGTCCGCTTCATTTCTCCCACTTACTCTCCCGTTTTTACATTTGAAAGACTCGCCAAGAAGCATGTGTGTGTTTTTACGGACGCTGCTGTGTCTCATTGCGGCCGACGCCTGGAAGCACAAAGATGCTCGCCGCATTGATTTATTTCGTGCTTTTTTTATAATTATGTGCCCTGGCTCTTTCTCTCTTTCATGCCATTTCTCTTATCTCTCCGCTCTCTCTTTTAGTGTTCTAATTCCATCCTCGTGATCCATTTTTATGCCTCACTGTGCCCATGCTTGTTATCTCAAGCCCCTTATTTTTTTGCCTGTTTGATCTCAAATTCCAAATTTTCTCTATCGTCTCCGTTTCTCAGTTGCTCTTCCTCCCGTTTTCCTGTGATAGTTGTCACCCCCCCCCCCCCCCCCTTTTTACTTATTTTTATTTTATTTTTTTCCTTCTGCAGGATCCCTGGAATGCGCCCCACTTTCACCATAAGCCAACGATGCACTCAGAGGTACGCAAACGACTTGGCAAGCCTAAAAGCAGACGACCTGTGTGATCCTCGGACCTCTTCTTGGACTTTGTACAGCGCTCTGTGTCAATTTATCCATGAGAAGATTAGGAACTCATACATTCTTCCCAGCCACTCCTGAAAATCCTCCCCGCAAGTTCCAACCCGATCTTTCCTCGTAAACCAAACAATGGCGGCATTCTGGAGTCTGACCAATAGTTTCCATCACAAATATATCAGTCATTTTGGGCAATGCGCTTCTTTCCGGATTGTGTGTGGCTGTAATTCATCCCAAAAGGCTATTTTACAGTAACACCTTAAAGCCACTACTTGAAAGTGTCACTCAAACTTCACAGTAGCTCTTGAAGGTTTATGTTCCCTCATGGGAAGGCTGGTCCTAATCCAACTTAGCGCTTTGGGGATGTGGCAAGGCAATTACTGTTCATAAATCCTCCATTCTTCCTCTAATTATAGCCTAATAAGCGCAACAGGGACTTTACACAAGCTCATCCATGTGCGGACCGTCGATGCTGTAGTCGATGTCCATCTTGCAGTATTTATAATATAATTTAAAAAAAATCACAACAATGTGTACAGAAAAGATTTGAACAAATCAAAAGAAAAAAATAATCAAAGCACAAAACAAGTCCGTTTGAAAATTGATCACGCTGGACCATGAGAAGGGAAAATCCCCGAGGTGTCCCCAAAATCCCCCGCCCCGAGTAGCTCAACAACTTTCAGCGACTAACGCCAAGTTACGACAGAAGCTGAACCGAGGGATGCTCTGACTTGCAATCTTAACGAAGAGCGAGAAAGACAAAAGACATCACGCACTTCCTTTTTCCTCTTGACACATCTCTGTATGGCTCTGCTTTTATTTATTGTTTTGTCAGCTTCTCCCAAAAAAACTATTTTTAGGTGCGCTATATTGAAAATAGCAACGGATGGGAAAAACAAGCTCTGACGGCTGCGTCTGTCATTGAAATGTCTCTGTTGTCATGTTTAGAAATGATCGCTAATGTGGACGTGAACGACGGCCGCTCACTGTTAAATTATAGTCTATCTTGTTTACTAACCCGAAAAAGCACACGTCCGTCCGTCTGTGTGTCTTGTGTGTGCGTGACTGTACATTCATTATCCGTAGTAAGCAATGTAACAAGTTCTAAATAGCAATCACAAATATTGATGTTTATATTCTAATCATAATAATAGCAATGACAGCTAACCAAGCCGCCTGTGTCAACATTTCTTCCTCCCGGATCAAAAGTGTCAATGGAATGTTAAAAGTGGAGAGCAATTGAAATATTCCATTTTGCGGACAGGTCGGTCTGCGTGCGCGCGTCCGCTCATTCATTGTCGGGATATAGCAGCTGCAGACTAACACGGCAAAGACCTGCTAGATGATTGAACAGTATTGATCGGGCCTCCGCTAGGATTACAAAAGCCTGTGTGTACGTACGTGTTTCTGGATGGATTACAAAGCATTTGTCACTTTTTAGAATTTCATGCAAATGAGCTGAGTAGGATGTCTTTTTTATTTTTTATTTCATGATTTGACAGAGATGTCATTGGGGATTTTTGAAATTGAACCTCAATGGTTGTAGCTGTTTCAAAAAAAAAAAAAAGCTGAACTCAATTCTATGTCAGCAACAAGATTCTATTCTTTGTTTTTCACCCGAAAACATGCAAAATATTTTATCTCAGTTAATCCATGTATGGCATGACGTCGCCGGTCCATCCGCCACACTCAACCGGTCCAACTGAAATCTTGTGACAGTGCATGTTGGATGAACTATGTTGAAGATGCCGGAGCATACAATCACTATATAATAAAAGAAAATTTATAAGATCAAAATGATCTCTGATAGGAATGTAGATTAATATGATCGCTCAGACAGGTGCATTTGAACAAATCAGTGTTATGAAATGATTGACTGCTCTGTCTTGAATTTAAAATTCCGGATAAGGAAAAAAAAAAAAAAAAAAAAGATAGAACACTGCCACTCAAAGTTCCGGAAAGATTGCTTTAATGTTTTATACAGTGTTGGAATTATTTTTAAATACGGCAACTCTGCACATGAAGGGCCAAAAGAAGGATAAAATTAAATTTAAAAAAATAATTATGTATACTATGTGTTTATTTGTATTTTATTTGCTTTTTCATGATTGTACTTTTAATTGTGTTTGACTCTGATTGCCCATTGCCATTTTACCGCATAATAACTTTCAGATACTTTTTTTCCTGACTTTGATTGGGGGAAAAAAAAAAAATCACAGCGTATCTTCCCTGCTGCGGGAGGTGAACCAATTAAAGTAGCCAATCGTATCCTTCTCTCATCCGCACGTCACACATCCAACACTTCCATCATCCGCTACCAAGACTTTCTGTCAAACAGGCATCTGTATGAATTAAACATTGAAGCGTGTTATTCGGAACAAAGATGATCTGGTGTGGTCCTTTGTGTTCCTACGCTCACGAAAAAACAAAGTTTATGTTGATGCATCCTTCTCTTCTTTATATCGACTGAGCCTTTGCCATTTTGGCATACTTTTATCCTTCGGTTAGTGATCTCTTTGCATTTTTTGTCCCACTATTTGTCTTTCATCTGAGTTCTCTCCCTTTCATCCCACATCTCAGTGATCCCTTCAATATGTCTGTTAGGAAGACTCCCTCTTTTTTTTTTTTTTTTTTTTTTTCCCCTCTCCTCTCCGAGGCGGTGGATGTTTCTTATTTTGGCAAGCATCCGCTCATATCTCGGTGGGCTTTGCGTGTCAGTGTCTCTGTGTGTATCATTATCTCGACATGTGTCAGCATCTGCGTCTGGAGGCGTCAGTGCACTCCGACTTTTCTTTTTTTTTTTTTTTATGTACATACAGTTATCTCCACATAACTTGAAAGTGGGCATCAGGAGATCGTCTTCTCCAACCGAGGAACTTAAGCCGTCTTATCAGGGGGGGCTTCTTGACTGTGTGTTGATTCTGTCTAGATGAAGCTGACATCTACCCGCCTGTGAACTCCCCATTCGGTCTCCCCTCTCCTCTCTGCCAACTGCTCATCTTCAGCAGATACTTTTCTTTGGGGTTTAATCTTGCCAGCTTTGCCACAACCAGTGTCAGCACTGCAGAGGATAATGCTCATCCATCTCTCCGACTTTTTCTTTTTTTTTAATTTTTTTTTTATGGCAACCTCTTGAACCGCTGCAGGTTGCTATAGTTGCAATACAATACGAGTCACTGGAGATATGGAAAAATATTGAATCATCATGACAATTACTTCATCATGTCTCTGGAGTGCTTGCCCTCACACATCAAGTATAGAAAAAAATGTGTGAGCTAGTTTGAATTCATAAGTGGTTTCACACCCTGCAAATATGTAATTTTGAGGGTTTCATAAAGGCCTGCCAATTAGTCGACTCTGACCTCCAAATGGGTTTGCACCACGCTGCTGGGTAATGATGGCCACGTTTCCGACGGTGCCGGTTCAATTAGACAAGCTCGACATTGACCGCAAGCAAGCGAGACCGCTGCTCGACATCAAGAGTATTAGTAATGTTTATGTGTTAATTAATTATCGCGGCGGTTCAAAGCAATAATATTTTCCTTGCAACAATAAAAAGAAACTGAAGATCCTTTTTCCAAGCATGTGCATGCATCTGCCCTGGGTATGGAAAATAAATCTCAGCTAGGTTCAACCATGATGAAGCAGAAACTGGAGGCTTAAAGCCAGCAGGCAACTCGGACAATGGCGTGGTGCTGCGAGCGTGCTCGTTAAAAAGACTTTGGTCCAAGGCTAATGACGTCCACTGGTGTGTTTTCCTCTCTCTCCTTCCTCACTCTCCATCTCTCCTTTCACTTTCACTCCACCTCCAGCATTCCTTCTGCCTGTGCTACCCCCCCCTCCAGCTCCTGAGATTTTTTTTTGCCACCATCTGCCTCTGTGCTCCTCCTCTCCCTGCCTCCCCTCTGTTTGGTTGAGTTCTTGTGGAGTGGGGGGGTGATGTGAGGGGGGGTTCTGTCACACTTGCCTTCTAATGAGCAGTTTCTCTGCATGCAGCCAGTTCTGAAAGAGCCAAAATAGCAGAAACATTTCACTCTGCTGGGCCTTGATGTGTCAGCTCTGAGTGACTGCATTTACGACTTTAATCTGGATTGATCCCATGTTGGGGAAGAAAGTCAAAAAAAAAAAAAAAAAACGACAGAACAGGAGAAATGATGTAACGTGCAGCCTTTAGGGGAAATTGATTAAACTTGTTTTACGTTGCTCACAGACGAAGGGCAGTCAAACATGGCACTTGTCGTTTCTCAAGAGTTTAAAGTACAAGTTTTTTGATGGCCTCCTCACTTTCAACCCAAGGATGAGTCGATATTCATTTGGAAACTCTTTATTCACTGCATGGGCAACATTTGAGTTTAGGGTATTTCCAACGTACTGGCAAATGGTTAACATTAATCTCATGACTGGAAAACGTGTTGAACTTTGAAATATCAAAGAAACAAGGGAAATCATTGACCTGGAGTCTTCAGGCATTTTTCAATTATTATTATTTTTTTATTATTATTATTATTAGTGTTTTGCACAGGAAGTAGATTTATTTTGTAAATACTTCTCCCTGGGTGTTTTCAGAATATTAATATATCAATTATTATAATATACAAATAATCATTATAATATATTGATTATTTTAATCGCTACTGGTAGATTTTTTTTTGTTTTTTGTAAATGCTTCTGCGTGGGTGTTTTCTGACTATGTGTGTCACTTTTGTATCTGTCTTTTGATCACGTATGCATACTTGGGCGTTTGCGCCTGAGCACAGAGGCCCCAGAGATGTGAGATTGTCTTTATCAGTTGAAAAACCGGAATTTTATCCATTCTCATGCCACAACAAAACCACATCAGTTCCAAGCAACAATGTCAGATGACATTAATCTTCGCAACAGTCAGGCAGAACTCGTGAACCCATACCAGGAAATGAAGTTCTCTTTAAGGTCCATTCTTTTGTCAGGATTAGGATCTGTAAGAAAAAAAAATTGAATTTCTGGGTTTCGTCTTTCAGGTTCCATGAATGTATCACACAGAGTTTTTTTTTTTTTTTTCTGATAGCAATGCTTTAATAGGCCTCATTTGGTGGCCATCTTCTCAGAGGGATGCAACAGATTCCCGTATGTTGGGGCAGCGTGATGTTGTTGACACTTGGTGTTCAGCTCCAGTCTTGCAAACCTGCCAAGTGCGTGTCAATGAAAGACTTTGTGGGTCATGTGTGCGAGTGTCTTTGTGAATTTCTATCATCTTGGAGCTGCTGGTTCCATCTGGCATCCTCTGTGCTCTGTGGTGTCAAACTTTGGCACACGTTCTCCGCTGTGACAGCTGGGACATAATACCAAGCGAGACCCACAACTCAAACGCACAGCAGCATTTTCCAAACATGTCCGCACCACCGCAGAGTTTTTCATTTTGAAGACGTAATACACTGTGAAAAGTACAATTTCCATCTCACCGATTTTTCACTGCAACGGGTCATTGTGACCTTGAGCCTTGCTCACTAGCATGTAATCGTTTCTTCTCGGTATCCATGTCAATGTTTGCAAATTGTCAAGCAGTCAAAAAAAAAAGATGAGGTCACAGTGACCGAGATTTTTTTTTTCCACCCTCGAGGCAACAATCGTTTGAAAAATTGGATTATAAACAGAACCAAAGTGATTTCAGCAGATAGCAAAAGTCTACACCCCCATTAAAATACCGGAGTTTTGTGATGTAGTTTTCCTCTTCATCATTTTTTTCCAAATCTGATTTTTGGGGAGTCTAATAACTAATCTGACTCACCCGTTAATGAATACAGTATTTTTTTTTTTTAATGATCATTTTTCTATCACGTTACCCAGGTGTGTTTAAAACGCATCCAGATCCAGAAAGTAGCAACCCTACCAGAGTTTGGCTTTAGCCACAGGTGCTTTCAATAATAAAGAATAGAGATGCGGTGTTATTATTACACATTCCTCTTCCTGGTTTGTTTCAATAAGAAACATAACAAAAGAAATTCCGGGATCAACCGGAGGCCTTGTCTATATGTATTGTTCCCTTCCTGTCATCAATTCTGGAGTGCTTTCATATTCTTGGCAATAACCACGTGCAGACATATTTTTCTTGTTTGATTGATATAGTCATCACAGTTTTCCATATGGTGAAGCTTATTTTTTCTTGGGTTGGAGGTTTTTTTTGCAAATATCTTTGAAATCTGTACAAGTGGACATGTACTAATAAATCTGTTCGGCACGTTGTACATGAAATGCGCTCTATAAATTAAAGCCGCCTTGCCTTTTATCAAAGATCCAAAATATCCTTCACCCTCCTGGAATTAATCAAATGTGCATGAGCTAAGAACACGCTTTTGTTCTTGTGCTCTTGGTAAATAATGAGCATAAAACAAGAACAGCATGTACCCGGCCGGGTACTTACGAGCGGCCGCTCAACCCAAGTCAGCTGGGATAGGCTCCACTTCAACCGTGACCCTAATAAGGACAAAGATTCTAAAAAATGGGAGGTGGATATACACAGAGCCAGTGGTTATATTGAGCGGCCCTCTAGAATTATCTTTGCAACTGAGGTATTTCATTTTTTTGACAGATTATCACTGTCATATCAAAAAGCAAATAAGCTATTTTAATGTCAAGCAGTATAGCGTCGGGCTTATTTTGGAATCGATAGATGCTGGTGCACGTCATATTTCTTCAAATACGACGTAGAAAAACATGTTTTGGATGATGAGTCTCGGTAGTTATGTGTTGAAATATTGCAGCATGATTTCTGCGCTAAACAAGATAAACAGAACCTCGGAAACAAGTCATCAACCTATCTCCAGCACAAGTGGGAGATAGGAGGAGATGGACGTATCCAAGCTTCAAGAACATTACCGCCACCATATCTAAGGTGGAAAATGTATACCTACTATTATAACATCAATGCGTGTTGTCACCCTGGTATCTTTTGACAGCTTAGAGTCCATCAATATTAAACTGGACTGAATATGGAGTGATAAAACAGCTGGGCCACGAGGTTACGTCCACATTTCAGGCCTTGCTCTCTTGATCATGCGCGCTCGCTCGCTCGCTCGCTCGCACACAATGGCATTCATACATAGTGTAGAAAGAGCGCATTCATTTTTTACACAACCACCCACGCCTTCACTGTGAATAATTCTATGGCATCGTACGAACAGATGGATGTACTGCTCTTTCTGCAAATGAAAAAAAAAAAAAAATATATATATATATATATATATATATATGTATATATATATATATGTTCATTTATTTATTTATTTATTTATTTATTTATTTATTTATTTATTTATTTGTTTATTTATTTATTTATACATATATATATATAAGATTATTTATTTATATATTTTTTTAGTATTTATGTATATATAAACTCGTTTTTTTAATGCAGGTTTAAGTGACTGCTCTATTTACTGTATCTAGGTTACGCTGTGCTCGAGTCCCCCATTCTGTTGCGAAACGTTTAAGTATGCAGACGTCCACTTTAACTTACTGTGAGCAAAAGCAGGATGATGGAATGGACCCAAAATGTTCTACTTGGTCCTCATGTGGAACCAAAAAAAAAAAAAGTAATTGCGAGTACATGCTCATTAAAACTTTTTAAGATGAATAATGAAACACAAGGGCCTGTGTTACTGTCCAAAAAGTTAAACGAGAAATCCAGGATTTGCTTTTTGGCATGAAAGCTGTAGATCATTATGGTTTGTCTGATGTTGCCTGTCTTAAGGCTGAAAAGACGGATTTCTTTGTCAAGTCAATACTTAGGCGTCTTTTTTAAAAGCCTCTGTGGGTGGCATTTTGAACATGACATCAAAATGTTCTTGGAATTTCAAGTGGAATCGTTTAGTCATCTATTGTCTATATCTCCTCGAAATAAAATCTTCTGGCTCCTTTTTACATTGGCATCAATGGAATATAACAAAAGAATATAATCATAGCATTTAGATCCAATCCATGAATTTTTTGATACAGAATATTTTTTGTGATTTTCTCTTCAATCCAAGAAAGCAGAATTTGAAAGTAATTTCCTTTTAGGGAATCTTTCATCCTGCCTCGGGGTTGCGTTGTATACGCCTACAGTTTGGTCTTTTAAACGTAAGCCATTTCTTTTTTCCCCGTCTTTCCTCTTTTGTGTTGATTCTGTATTTTCTTTATTCTCATGTGCATTCATGAGCAAAAAGATTTTCAGTCCGTATCCCTTAAAAGTAGCTTGAGAGCCTTTCATTTCCTTTTTCCATCCGCAGTAAATTCAATTGTGATTTTATTTTTCTATGAAAGGAATATTATTAGCTCAACACTAGGAAGAATCAAAGACGTTATGAGAAATAAAATGGAAACGTTTGGAGAGAGAGAAAAGGCCCGTATACATCAAGTTATCAATGCAATCTGCAACAGATATTCTTTATCAATATTTCAAGATTTCATGATCGTTAGAAAAATAAGCTTCTAGCTCGCTTGTTAGCTTCAGTGTAGTTTACACTCACCGACGTATCCATAGTTAAATTATTCATTTATTATGGAATAATCAATATCCAAGAATAGATAGCTGGGCTGCTCTAGATATTGTAAAGCTTCATTCGGTGTAACTAAAAATAAAGTTCTATGACAAACATACACCCAAGTTGCTTAAGCATCATAACTCCCTATCATTGTTTCTTAATTCTGACTAATTCCGAATTTGTAACATTGTTTCTCAAAAAGCAGTCCTTGTCTTTTTATTGTTTTTCTAAATTTAATTGTGTAAGTGTCGCATAAAGAAAACAATGGCGCCAGGGTGTCCTTATTTGCTTGAGGGCTGACACGGCAACCTCCCAGGAAATATGTAGAAGTCAACCACACCCTGGATGAGAAGTCATTTTGTTTTGTCCCTGTCTTTGATCTCTTTACAAAAGCTGAGATGGAGACATAAAGATAATTAAGGTGACATTTACTAATTACAATCCAGGGAATTATTTTAATTACTAGCTTCTACTTGTTGATGGCAAACTACATTTCATGCGTGTTACTGACATTTTCCATTGTAGTGTTTTTTAGGGTCAAAGGTGAGGTAAGGCTATCCTAACTGGCAATTTGTTACCATTCCAAAATGTATACTTTTTTTTTTTTTTTTTTACCCGCTGAGCAGCACAAGCTTCTTTTGCTTTTTCCTGAAGCGTGAGATTGAAGTAATGTCACTATACCTCACGGGGTAAAGCATGAGCGATTCGTTGAAATACCCCCAAGAATCATTCCATTTTAGCAACACGGGGAAAAAAAAAGAAAACAAATGCGTGGAGCATAAAGCACATTTTTGCCATTGCGTCAGAAAGTCATGTGATGTCACAACATTAACATTTAAGTTCTTTGTAAAGTTTGGGCGTGTGCGCCATTGTGGGCGTGAGATTTCAAAAACAAATTCTCAAACATAATTAACAAGGCTTGTACTATTGTCCGAGTTCACACACATTGTCTAATGATTGTCGATCTCTTTTAATAACAGCTTGACACTCCCAAATGATGACAAACAAGTTGTTCCTGGAAGAGTCTCACAAATATGTTAACACTATTTCTAATAGAATATAAATAAATAATTGCAAAAGATTTGGTGACAAAAATCATTTTAAAATGCTGTAAATGTTTGAATGGGTAGAATATTCTGTTAGTTGATTTTTTTTGGGGCATCATTACATACTCACAGATTTTAGCGGCTGATTTGAAAAAAAAACTCAAACTTGATTTCCAACTCCGCCTTACCTTTTTTTACTTTTTCTTCCTCCATACTTACATTTTAATGTACAATAATCCTCTTCACGCTTCCACGAATTAGGGTGAAAATGAAGGAGTGTTGGGGTGAGACAGAGCGACAAAATGATGTATGAGACCAGGCGGCTGGATTCTTCGTAACAAAGTAAAACATTGCAATTAACAATCTAATTACAACAACTATGTACTTTTCTGCAAAGCCCAATTAACTCGAAACTGGGTGTTACCTTGGCGCTCTATGTAAAACACATTCCCACCAGGTCATTGTGGGAAACTCTGAAGGGGGTTTAAGTGCTTTATCCCGTAAGCATGTGACATGTTTTCTGACATGCAATTAAAGTCAGTAAGACGTCAATCTGTATTGACCGTAAGTTCCCTGACAACCGTTGCGAGAACAAAACAATACAAACTAAGACCGGGAGATAACTTTCCGGAAAGTACCTTTCAATATTAACAGAGTCTGTTGTTAACTTCTTATGTCAGTGAACTTGTTTCAAATCCTAAGTGTGGAACTGCGCCACCCGTTGTAACCTTTAGCAGTAATAAAACATAAGAGAAGCATAGCCAAGGGGCAGGCGAGGCCTCGGTCGTCTCTTCGACTTAGTGTTGAGTCCTCGCCAACACTAAGAGGGCCATCCATAATTAACCTCGCACTGTCAAGTTAAGGCAGAACTCAAAACATGTCCTCACATGTCAGTCTAACCCTTTGCCTGCATCCTTCTCAGCTGTCAAACCATCTATCCGTTCTTTTCCATTGCGGGGATGGAAGATAAAATTCACAATCTGATAAAAAAATCGGTTTTTTGTTGTATGTTCAATAGGTGTTAGTCATTCAAGCCACGGTGATGAACTCGAAATAATACGCCCAATGTCTTCAATGCATTTTTTTAATGGGCTGAGTGGAAAAGTCAACCAAAAATATTCAGTTTGTCATTGAGGATTGACGTGACTGCATTGTTGATGAATTCATCTCTGTAGGGAACAATGTCAAGGTGTAGTCCTCTAAAATGTTCACACCATGGGTGTGGACTGACTGGGCGACGCCTGTGATCACAGCATTTTTTCAATGGTGCAGAAAGTTTTTATTATTTATTTATTATTTTTTATTCATTTATATATAATTTTCTTAATACATTGATTTTGTTGTTGTTTTTTTACTGGTCACAAACTATTTATTTTGCTGATATATAGTTCTCTGTTCGTTTCTGGTTTTCAGGGATGTATAATCTGTATTTCTCATCAGGTTTGGTTTTCACTGACGTTCAACTTGCCCTTTTGTCTCGTTAAATATAGCATTTCAGTCTATAGGGTCAAGTCTTGGAAAATGACGCCTTGGAAAATGTTCACACCTTAGGTGTGGAGTGACGCCTGTGATCTCAGCACGACATGGCCAGAAATGTTAATTGCTGCTTATCTCAGGTATTTTTTTTTCAATGGTGCAGAAAGTTTTTATTATTTATTTATTGTATTTATTATTTTTTATTCATTTATATATATTTTTCTTAATACATTTATTTTGTTGTTGTTTTTTTACTGGTCACTATTTATTTTGCTGATATATAGTTTTCTATTCATTTCTGTTTTTCAGGAATCTGTATTTCTCATCAGGTTTGGTTTTCACTGACGTTCAACTTGCCTTTTTTTCTCGTTACATATAACATTTCAGTCTATACGGTCAAGTCTTGGAAAATAACTCCCACGGTCCCTTCAATAGAACCACACGCTAACATTATATATTCTTACTTTCAGAGAGAAGAAAAATGAGTCGGTCATATTTGGCGACCTCCCATTGCTGCCAATAATGCTCCCCTGCAATTCCAAATAGCCGGCAGCTTTCTATAAATGCAATGTGGAGAAATAAAAAAAAAAAACAGGTCGCAAGAGTGGACAATGGGTTAGAGTTTAAATCGGACACTGCAGGGGAGGTAAGACATTCAAATTCACTGTGCACAGATGAATTTCACCCCTGCATATTGTGTTCATCATACCCAATGCAAATTGAAACTATTGCCGTGGGTGTTGGTACTTTATGTAGAAATATGTGCATGTGTTGACGCTCGTGTTGCTAAATTTGGGCTTGTTAATTTATGCTAAAAAGATCACTATATAGGCTATAGGTGCCGCCATCCATGTTCCTCCATAGCCGTCAATCCATATGAGAGCAGGCTCGCATACGTAATTGTAAATGAAGTGGATTACCGTGCAGAATAGTCCGAGAGGGATTTCTGAATGGATGCAAAATCGGAGCCCACTCTAGACGGCAGGTCTCACGACATCATCAGCACTTTTGGAATTCATGATAGCAGCATGAGCTCCTTTTGAATGCTGCTGATTTGATCAGCTCGGTAGATTTAATGACCCTGGCGCAGCTCTCAAGTGAGGATGACAATTGAAAGTGATTGGCGCATTCAGCAGAAAGTCTGCTGGATGGTGTGTTTATTGGAACATAAAAAAGATTAGAATAACAAAGTTAAAAAAATAAAATAAAAAGCAAACTCAGCATAACCTCTCGGTTCGTGCAAACTGGAAATTGACCAATAGCGTTTTTTCCGTGTGCATGTCAAGACACAATAGAGCGACATTTCGTCCGGTCGTGTGCATGACGAGACACAATGAAGCGGCATTTCGTCGCATAAATCATAATGGAAACTTTTTGTAGCAAACGCCTCTCCTCAGGTGTAACCACATTTTTATTCTTCTTTCTAAACCGCCCTAAGATGCATCTGATAGGTGACCGGTTTGACAGCAACCATCATCATGATGGAATGGAATATTCCAGTATCAGCAACTTGAAAGGTTTTGTTTTTTTTAATCATAAATCAAAGTAAATGATTGCACACCGTCATAATTTCCCTTACATATGCGATATTGCATTTCAAGAACCCTTGCGAAGGCAAAACGACAAGATACATTAGTCTCGGCTTGGCTTCAGTGGCCTCATACGTATCAGCCGAATCTCCTACATCAAAATCTACTTCCAATAAATTGCACTTGAATACTAATAAGGTGGTCAGAGGCTTTCTGTTTTAATGAGGACAAAAAACGATCACGACGTCTTACCTAAAACGCTTCATTTGCTGCCGGCTGCCAGCTGGCACATCCCAGAAGGATTCCGGGGTTAAAATCACAGCGTTTCATTCAAGGCCCTCCCTGGCAACAAACGACAGCCTCCCTCCTTTCTCTCCCACTCCTCCAAACATTTAAACCCAGCTCCATTTGCCCGTAGCAATTTCAGCTCAGGAGCTAAAAGGTCAGTTAAAATAAATAAAGAATGGGGAAGATCACTCGGCATCCCACTCGTAGAGTTGAGCAGCACTTTGTATGGATAGCCAAGATTGAACCATTTAGTATTCCGTAACCTGAAGCAATCCGCCAGACTGGCAGTCTGAGAACGGAAGGTCCAGATTGACTGCCATTCACTTGTCACAGCTACATTTGTCACGTTGTTCTTTTTTTTTTTGCCAAACTTCTCACCCATTTGTCACGGTGCTATTGGACATTCTCACTTTTGCAAGGTGATGACATATGGAAGCTTAAAACTTGGACAATATAAATATGGCTTTCAAGATGGCCGACTAGTAGTTAGCTGGTTAGCCTGCACGCAAACAATCTCTCACGGTCTGTTTTTGTGACATCACGCATCGGATAGTTTATCGGAAACCAATCAGAGCGGACTGAGCACTCTCAAAGACTGTTTTGTCTTCCCCTCGCCTGAAACCCGCTGAACCATCAGATTAGTTTCCAGTCTCGGGAATGTGTTTAGCGCAACTTGAATATGCAAAGTTTTCAACACATTATCTTCACGTCACTTTGCGGATGCTCTTTTCAAAACAGTGTATTGTCGTTTTCATGCTGTTACATTTTACTCACGCTAAATATATCCCGTTATCAGATACAGATAGCAGTTGGTCTTATCACTTTATTCAAATGGTTTGTGGCGCAAGTAATAAGTACAGAAATCTTCCTAATCCATTTGCCAACATTTTTCAAGGGAAGCATTACGCTGTCGACCTTTTTCTATTTCGGGAATGACTGAATAATGTACTCTCTGAAGGCTTGGGGCATTGAAAAGCAGGTGCAGGAAAAGGTCACTATAGCTCAATGGGATTCAATATGGGGGTGATTTTGAACAAGGCCTAAACGATTTTCAGAATCCCAAGTGTTGCGGGAGAACACCGTGATGAAAACATGCTAAATACGCCACGTCGTTTTTAGACTATAGTGAATTTCTGCAATGATATTTTTAGATGCTACTAGAACCTCATTTGACGATATCATATGTAAAAAAATATTTAAATAGTAAATAAGTCTAAATACCAGTGGCAATAACAGACATTTATTGATTTAACAAAAAAAAATTACCCCTAACAGATGAGCTGGACTATTCATAAATGGTTGCTAAGCTACAGTTTGGTTTATTTATAGTTGTGTACTTGTCATTTTTTAATAGATTTACAGGAGCCTTCAATCCTCATTACTGAGTATCATTATTGATCGTTGCAGAAAGTTAAATGTAAGCGGTTGAGATAGGAAGCAGTGATTTAACAGTATTGATTAGCTTAATACCGTCAAATGACTGATTACCAGTTTAGATGATCTCAAGGTGATATCTCCTAAATATCAAATGCAAATATCTTATCTTATTTTTACACCAGGCATCAACATAGGCTACTTTTTGAGCTATTTAAGGAGATCCACTTCATAAGATATCACAGATGGTCGTGTTGACTCAACCTCAAATCTCTAACTAGCGATATGAGAGCAACATGGGATCGAAAAGGGGGATTTTTTTTTTCCTGGGATGCGAATATTAGCACCAAGACTGATGAAGGCTTAAATAGCTTACTGGCATGACTCCCAGTCTACACTCTACCACATAGCTAATGAATAATCCCATTGAGACATAAATCGTTCCAAGAAGGTTGTGGTGCCTTTTGATATTGCCCTTTATTCACGTAAGGGATGAATTTCATGTTGAATTCCCTTAATAGACACATTAAGACTTCACCATTTTAGATACTTTATTGATATTCTCTGAAAAGAGTTATTTAGTTCCGCTCTTATTAGGCGGTATAGTCAGTGGTGGCGCTTGCTTGAAATATTCTTCGCCGATAACTGAATTTCCATGAATTGATTATTTAACTTTTCTTGTTAAACATGCCCAATATTTCTACACTTTTTAAATCAAAGTGATCTCGCCTTTTCAATCCAACTGAAATTCTTTGTGGAGCAAAAAAAGGCAGCCAAGAACTAAAAAGTCTCCCTTTAGGATAGCATCCAGACCTTTCGGTCACCAACATATTCCAATGATGAGCACCGGCCAGTCACGGGATCCTGGCTCGCCTCCCAGCCAACCTCGCTAATTAGTGCCCCTCTTCTGAGCTAATTGGCCGATAAAAAAAACGGGGATGGCCTCTTCACCCTGTCTGAGCATTGTGCCACCAAATAGCTGCGTGGAGGATTATGTGGCTTTATGAAGCATGGTGACACTCAGCCAGAAGCACTGTTGCTATTAATGTATTTGTCGTAAGGGTCGCCTCTGCCTTGACATTTTAGGACTGGGCTTTGAGTGTTAGTGGAAGTGAAAATTGAAATCCATTTCTTGGAAATACTCCGCGGGAAAATAACACAATGATGCTTGAATTAGGCCAACGCGGGAATGTAAAAATTACCTTTAACAAGATACTTATTTCTGCCTGACACAGTCAGCGAGGTAATGATGATACTAAATAAATACATTTATTAATTGCGGTTATCCTTTGCAGTGGTGTGCAGCATACTAAGGCGTGAATAATAATTGGACTCATGTGGCTAAATGAGTAACCAAAAATGTTGTAGTAAAATACGCCTTACATTATGGTTCAGTGCAGTTCTGCACCACTGCAATTTAGAACTAAAATAATAATTACCAGACACCCAAAACTGTATGAATGAGAAACTAGTAGTATTCCCATCACTGCATTGTAAATGAGAGAAAAAAAGAACAAACAAATGTGAAATCTGGTCAGAAGTGCAGACCTTACGCCAGAGTTGCAACTTTTGGTTTGAATGGGGGGTGTCATGCTCCCTGGCACCTCTCCAAATAACCTCCAAGCTTTTACAATTAGATGATTTGCACATACGGAGCAGTCCGGTTATGAATGGGTGCATGACTCCAAGTCCCGCCTTTTCCGCTTAGCGCTGGACCAATCAGCGGCCGGGATGTGCGTGGATGCGACGTCACGACAGTTGCAGTCGTGTCGCGATTGGAATGTTAGCGACTAACAAACGAAACAACTGAGCAGTCGGAAATTGGTCACTTGGACTGAGGCTTTCCATCGGTTCACTTCGCCTTGGAACCTTTCCGTGCATCCGTGCAGAGCGAGGTCATCGAGCGGAGAACTTAAAGCCGATGTGCTCGATATTCTATCAGCGCATCTCGCCCGACGTGTGGAGCTTGTTGGAGATAAGAAGAGCAATGCCAGGATTCGTCAGGTTATGCTGGTACCGCTGAACTGCTCTTCTCGAGCCGCGTCTCCTCTTCTCTTGTCTGCATTCCCGGAGAAGCATGGAGTGATCGGAGAGGAAGGAGAAGACCGCTTCGAATCACGCTGATCCGTTCGGGACGGAGCGCAAGCTGCAACGCCGACTATGCGTCTGCGTTCTCGTGCTTGAATCGAGTTAAACGGCCAAGCTTTGCACGGAGGGAACCCGGCGGGGGGACCCCCTGCTGCTGTTTACCCGGAGGGAGTGACTTCCCAGACGGGCACTTTTCCATTTTGAAAAGCTCTGAATGAGAGTGGGGAGAAGCGCCGTGCAAGAGCTCGCGACCCACGGGGTTCGGGCGGCACTCGCCTTTTTAGGTGCACCCAAGAGCCTTCGACATGCTGGAAGTCCTCACACGCGAGAGAAAGGGAACCCACTTTTAAAATCGCCCACATGCGCTGGATCAATCTCTGGATTTGGGAACCGATTACGCAGAAGGGGGGTTGGGGATCCTTGGAGGAGGCAGCCGGAGGATGGAGCCGTGTACGCGGGATTGCTGAGAGCCTAACTTGGGGCTACTTTGCTGTTTTTATTCCCAAGCAAGTCGCATCTGTTCCCTGGACACATGCAGGCCAAAAAACGCTACCTGATCCTGCTTTCGGTCGGTGCTTGCCTGGCGCTTCTCTACCTCGGAACTGTTCCGCTTCAAACGGCGAGCAGGCACCGGAATGATAGCAGACGTCATGGGTACCGACCCGATCACCCATGGCCTCACTTCTCGGACCGTTTACACCCATTCACCAACCCTGATCCATGGGATCAGACTGACACCGAGGAGTACAACGTGCACACACCTGTGAGGCATGGCCGGGACGTGAACACCAGTGTTTACAAAGGCAAACGCTGCCGAATGGAGTCATGCTTTGACTTTTCTCAGTGCAAAAAGAATGGATTCAAAGTTTATGTTTACCCGCAGCAGAAAGGGGAGAAGATCTCGGAGAGTTATCAGAACATTTTGACCACCATCGAGGGCTCCAGGTTTTACACCTCAGACCCAGGTCAGGCATGTTTGTTTGTGCTGAGCTTGGACACCCTTGACAGGGATCAGCTGTCGCCACATTACGTCCACAATCTAAAGACCAAGATCCAGAGCTTGCCTTTGTGGAACGATGGCAGGAACCATCTTATATTTAACTTATATTCTGGGACGTGGCCGGACTATACGGAAGACCTGGGCTTTGACATCGGCCAGGCCATGCTGGCCAAGGCCAGTATCAACTCTGAGAACTTCAGACACAGCTTTGACGTTTCCATCCCTCTTTACCCCAAGGAGCACCCGAGGACTGGCGGGGAGAGGGGCTTCCTGAAATATAACACCATCCCACCTTTTCGAAAGTACATGCTTGTCTTCAAGGGGAAGCGCTACCTGACCGGTATCGGTTCGGACACCAGGAATGCCTTATACCACATCCACAATGCGGAGGATGTGGTGCTGCTCACCACCTGCAAGCACGGCAAAGACTGGCAGAAGCACAAGGACGCACGATGTGACAAGGACAACGCAGAGTATGACAGGTAAACCCACAGTTGACTCATTTGTGTGCCATATAGTCAACAAATTACATATTTAATTAGAAACACAAGTGAAATTTTCTTGATTTATTTTTGTGCTGGTAAAAATGGTACAATAAATCAAATAAAATAAATTAATAAATAAAAATAAAATAATGAAATATTTTGTATATATATTTTTTTTCAAAGTAGCTTTAATTTACAACGCATGCATGTTAAAATTTCTATTGCACATCAAACTTAAAAACAAAAAAATTAAAATATTGACAAAAAAAACATTAAAAAGTAATGGCACCTTCTAAATCAGCATCAAATAAATGTTTAAAGGCACATAAAGCCAACTGATTACCTTTTCCTGCCAAGTGTCATTAGACACCAGCGTCTCAATCAATAAATCTGACAGTCATTGACATTCTCATGAAAAAAATCACATTGTAATGAGAGGAGGTGGGGGGCGTTATAATTCTCACCTGCTATAGGTAATAACACCTCATTTCCCCTCAAATATGAAACGCCGTAAAAGAACTTAATTAGCCCCTCACGCCCCCTTTCTACCCGAAGCTCCGAATCAGCATCCCTCTGTGGTTGAACTTGTCTGCGGTGCGTGTTAACAGGTCGGGTTCGCTCATGACGGTATTTAGAGCAAATAAATCAGTTGTAATTCGTTCCCTTTTACCGAGATAACGTCATCTTTTCCAGTCGGGCCCCGGGGGGTTAGTGGAGCACCCCTAATTTTGGAGGTCTGTGCGATTCCCTGCAGCTGTTGAGTTTTGGATGCAGAAGGCTGAGATAGTAACAGGGAGGTGTACATAGTTGTATTGCAGGAGGAGCTGCCCTGTCAAGCTCCCCCCCCCTTCCCTGCGAGACCTCAGTTTGATCTTCATTTATCAACCTGGGGATCCTCCGCCCTTTAAAGCCTGGATAAACTCAGGCATGCGATAACAGCACTTGTGGGTGTACACCTCCACCTGCACACACACTCTGAAAATACGTCGAAGCTTCTGAATTGCCGCGAGAGCCAAACCGGTTATTGCATTGTTGCGCAACACCCCGGGCGTGGTCTGGAGGAAACTCCTTTGCGGCACATCATAACGATATCGCACGTGTTGTTTAGATCTTTGTAAACATGAAAAGTGCTGGGACCGTTTTGATGGTGCTAATGGACAATCTCTGGGGGGGGGGGGGGTTGTATGGCAAGTCAGCAGGAAGAAAAAAATCATGTCCAGGCATGTTAGAAAGAGTTGAGTCACGCTCGCGACAAGCAGGGAAGTTTGGAAAGTCTACAGGACACCAAAATCATCATTATAATAGTTGGGGAAGAAGTGTCACCCAATAAAAGTTAATCTGCCAGGGGCGGTGCTAAGGGGTGGCCACCCCACTAGTCACCCCATATCTGAGTGAAGATTTTGATCACATTTTCAGATTAAAGTTTTTTATCTCTGTTTCCATATGGTTGCGTTACATTGAGGTACTTGGATGCGTGGCGCTTGAAGGAATGTGGTATAGATCTGAACTTTGAAACCTCTTCCCAGCCTGACTTGCCATGCATAAAGAAGAGCTCCGAACCACACAAGCGAGTAATTGTCACTCCATATGTAATATTTTCTCTCACATACCCTTGAGCTTTATATCACTAACTAATGAATGTTCAATTTAATATCCAAATTAGCCGACTAATCAATTATCAAACCAATCACCTCGTGTTTTAAGTCATCGTTTACAGCCTGTTTTTTACCGTCCAAATCTTCCGATTTCTCTCAAGTCCCGCATAAAAGCAGACTGATTCATCTTTTGCGTCGAATCCAAAAAAGACATTTGCAAACATCTGCTTTTACTTTGGCAAACACTGACCATCCACCCTTCTTGTGTGATCTTGCTTAGCTGTTTTTTTTTTTATTATTTTTTAATCACTAGATAATAGCAAATCAACACAAATAATTGTTTGATGAACAGTAATCAGGGGAATTTTTAACAAATATTTTTTAATGCAAAGAAATGTATCTGGTTAATCCATAGAATAAAAATATATAAATATTTAACAGTGACAGCCCGATACTTTTACCAATCCTGCCTATTCCCTGTTTAGATTGAATCGACTCAACCAATGTTTGTTTAGATTGAATCGACTCAACCAATGTTTTCCGTTTTGATGTCATGTAAACTCATTTGGTTGTCAGCCCACTCGTTGCAGAAACCCTGACACAGCCCTCTTAGTTAAATTGGATTTAGCGCATCCAACAGGCTGCGGGTGAGGAGGCCAAAACCTCGCCGAGATGCTGCCGCGCTTTGCGCACTCAGGAATGCACGCACGTGTCCGAACAGCTGTTACTTGTTGATGACAGCGTTCCGACTATATATACGTGCCTATATATTTGACTGCGGCGTGATCCCTATCGCCGACACAAAGCAACATACACTCAGTTTTGACGCTTTGCAAATCAGATAAACACGGGGTTCATAAATAAGCTTGATCATCGAGTCGGCGATCCGATTCTCACCAGCTACCGATTAAACAGGTGGGCTGCGAAGGAGCACAGACGGCGAGGAAAGAGTTCATTAACGACGGGCGTAGAAACAGTCTGCAGGAAAGCCACCAATTTGAAAAATCGACTTGCGGATTACGCGTCGTGTCTGATACGACTCGCATCTGCCGTGTTAAAATCATCCGCCTGGAGAAACGGTGATTCACTTCGAACCTTCCCTTTTAAAATGTCTAGAGGGTTGGACCGTAATTACGTGTCTACACGTGTTCATTATTCTTCATACAAAGGCATGTGTGCTTACTTCTTCGGCCTACATTAATTACCGGTCTTTTGTACACAGCTGTTTTGGGAATGCTTTGGCGCTCTGGGTAAAGTGGCCTAAAAGTGAAAGATTTGTTAAAGTCGCACTAATTAAATGGCTACGGATGTAGCAACGGTGCCATTTTAATGACTGTAAATGGGACCGGCAAAGCGCTTATTGCCCCCAATTGCTATTTAAAGAAGGCCAGGCTACATTTAAGTGAAAAGTGTGATAATACACTTGGAAACATGCTGGTGGGTGTTCGAACGTCAGGAAGGACAAGGTTTGAAAAGTGCAAAAAGCAAAAAAAAAAAAACATTTTCATCACAATTGAAACGATCAGAAATCTCCCGTCCTCTCATATCCGGGTTTTAAAACCGCCAAGGTCGCACGGGGGGAAGATAGAAAGTGGATGAAAAGGAGACATTTGGAAATGTCAAGAGGAAATTTAAAACGCTGCTGAAGCAAGTGAGATATGACTGATACATTGGCAAGCACATAGTTGGAGTGCGGCGCAATGGAAAAAAAGCTTGGCCCAGAAAATAGCGCGTTGAATTTGTTCCCATTAGGTGGCAATGACAGGAACACAAACTGAACACTGCTTGTTTTATTACAGCGGTTTCATCAGCAAAAATGTTCTAGCTCGGGGGAATTCCTTTCCAAAGTGCTTTTGGTGTCGCTCGTTTCACCGCCGTACTCGCCATCAGTCTCTCGTGGCATTTCTTTCTCCCTTTCCCCATCTTTGTCAAAACAATGGAGGAAGCGTGTTTGATTGGGCCACGTTCGCGTGCTTGCCGTTTCCAAATGACGAGGCGAGGTTTGACATTTTGGCGGCACGACGGCGACGGGGTGAGAGGAAAGCCAAGGAAGCAACGCTTCCTCTCTAAAACAGTTTTTTTTTTGGGTGAGAATATTGCAGCCTCTCGAACGTCCAATCATGTTGCTTCCTTTCTGCATGGCACGAAAGGGCGTCACTCTGCTATGTTTATTTTTTCCCCCTGTTGTCAGATTAATAAATCATGAATATTTCATGATTGCCTGGTCTCAGTTAGATAACACATCACCTTGCGACCAAGAATGTTAATGATGCACCGTATAATTAGTTTGAGCGTGTCGCAGGCAACCTAATTAGGACTCTTTGATATTTGGGAGTGTGTAATAGCGTCCGTTAGTTTAATGCAAATGGCTGACGCTCCGTGGAAAGCACATTTTACTCTTCAAGCAACTGATATTTGAAGACAAACGGTGCAGCAACACATTTAGACATTCAGTAGGGTCAAAGTGGAATTTCTTGATCGGGCAGTTTGATAGTTCAAAGTAAGTCTGCCAATTTGTCAAAACTCGTTTTGCCACTAGAATCATTGCCCTCGGGGATAATATGTACTACTTAAACGTCAAATGACATCATCGAATAGAATCAACATGCAACGGCAACCAATATTTTATGATGAAATTACGTCATAAATAAAACACCGTGTTAGTGTTCAAATCTTTTGTTTACATTTTCAGCCCCTGTACGAGTGGTCTGTGTTGTTTTGGTTTTCTGTGGGGTGTTTTCTATCGGTGTGTGTGTGCACATCCCTGTGTTTGGGTCTTTGTCTTGCATATGTGTGTGTGCGTGAGCGCACCCTGGATGGCTGGGGTCATGACCCCGCTGTCTGTCCCCTTGCTAAGCGAGGAAGGCAAAGCCCCACTCGGTGACCCACATTCATTGAGGGATTACCAGTGCAGCCAAGCCGCCTCTGGGCTCAAAGGTGGCTGCGGCCATGTTGGGGGGGGGGGGAGGGCGGGATTTAAGAATGGGAAACAATTTTCGGGTGGATGTGAACTCTGCTCTAACTAGTCTGTGAAACTTGAGACTTTATACTGCACCCCTACCTTCACTGGCAAAGCTAGTGGGCGGTCAAAATCTCCAAAATTCTTCACAAAAATATATTTTATATTTATACATATTTCGTTTCCCCAGCGGTATGTTTACATTGTGTACAAGTACTTTTTTGGGGCTGAACTCTCGGACTCATCGCGTGTGAGGTGAGACGAGTTCGTGAGAGAAAGTCAAGGGTCACCACCACTCCCAGGGGTTTGTCGGGCTTCCTGAGTGAGTGCCACTGTGGAGCACCTGACCAGAGTTATCTCATCAAAGAGGGGCAGTGTGCAGAAAAGATGGCCTATATCCAATGTGGCTTGCCGCAGGCACGACTTCTAAAATCTCCTTCAGGCCGCTATCCAACTGAGGGGGCGAATATTTGCGACCAGCGGGTTCATCGGGGTTTCATCAGGTCGCCAATGACGATTTCTTTGAACATGACCTTGAACGAACCCTGACAAGGACGTAATGTCAGTTACCTCCAAAAAAAAAAATGCAATTGGCAGCAAAACTGGGGAAATGAGAGGCGGGGGTGGAGTTTTTTTTTTGCGACCCCACAAAGTAGCAGCTTTTATTGCGTCGGGAGGCCATTTGGTATATATTTACCGACAGACATCAATGGCGGCGGATCCTTGACGTCACTTTTGACCTTCCACCTTCATTCCTCAAGAGTGAAAACTGTTTGCCGCTATTCATATTTAAATAGTAATTGGGCAGAGGGTAATCTGAGTCAAGGTAACTTCGACGCAAAGGGGGCTGGGGGGGGGGGCAGGTTTTGAGTTGAAGTTGAGTTGAATGCTTTAAAAAAAGCATTATGTCACTGAAGAATGCGCACAGGGCTCACTGTTTAAGGGGCCGAGGCTTGAAGTAGAGAAAGAGTGTTTTGTTGGAACAGATCTGGCTGCCTGGCAGGGCTCTTTTTCTTTTTTTTTTCCCCCCGTCTGGTTTTTGGTGCTTTATGACTCAGTTTGACTTCCACTCTCCGGGCGTAAACGTTGCAATGGGGTCCTTTTGTGCTCAAGTTTACGCTCTTCCTGAGGAAACACTCGTGCCTTGTTGACACGGCGGCCCTCACCATATGGGCTCACTGTCACTCCCTCACGTTTGAGCCCCTCTCCACTTTCCCCTTTTGTCTTTGGGGCCCAGCGCAAATCACAATGGCCGACACCAAACCGGGCTCGCCGTTTGGCAGATTCCATCACACTTCACGGATCAATGGATAAGTCAAAATAAACAAGTTCGGCTGGGGAGAGGGAGAGCCCGGGTACGGCGTGATTGCCCTGCGAGAGGAAGGAAGTCGTCGTTTTGGTTTATCACGGTTTTCCCAGTTGCCTCGGCAGCTTGTTTGGCTTTCATGTTACTTATTCATGAGTTGAATGCCTCGCAGAAGGATTCCATGCTCGTTTCAGACTTGGGGACAAAGTGTAGCCTCTGGTGGTGATGCTGGATATTATAAATTAACACTCGCACTCTTCCTGAGTTCATTTTGTTTCCTCAATTTTACCTCATCATCACGCTCCCACAGTCTAAAAGCCCCCACACATAAACAAGCTTAATATTGCATAGAAGTAAAAAAAAAAAAAAGATTCTCATGGAAAGCTTCTCAAGACTTTTTTTTTTTTTTCTCCAGAGAGTCTGCGAGACTTGATGACATCACAGATGGAAACATTTTTCAACGTATGAGTCATTTCCACTGCGGTTTGATATTTGGTGGCATTTCTTTCCCCATCTGGTTCGTCCAGTTTATACGTGGCCACTTACTTGTTTCTGTCGGGTTCCTCATTCCAAAATTACTCGTGTGTGTGAATTCCCCGATGTGTGTCTTAACACTTCCCCGTCATCCAAGCAAAACAAATAAAAAGGCTCCAGGTAATCAGTTTAAAGGCGCCGTGCTAATACCTGCTAACGATTTTAGGAATCATTTTATGAATTTCACACGACTTCCAATTCAAAAGCCACTTCCAAATGAACTCCTCGCGGAAATAACAAACATAATTTTGTGACCACTCGCCACAACGTTGTTCCTGTTCCCACTAATTGTATTTGTCAAAACACTTTCTACTTGATATTCTGCCCGCTGGTCTCCAGAGGTGCATTCATCCACCACCTGCTTGCCTGAACATTCATTTTGCTGCCCAGACTTTGAATATGCGAAAGAACGTACGCGATTGACCTTCCAGTCTGATGAAGAAAAAAGTCGTCGTAGCCTTGCAATGGCCGCTAGCTTTTCATTTTATAAAGAAAAATTTCAAACGGCTCATTTAAACCAACTATGGTCAACAACTTTCCCCCTATACTATATAAAATAATAAATAAATAAAAAAATTGAAATAAATAAAATAAATAAATCACTTCCTGCATGTCATGGGAATTTTTTTAGAGAGGGTGCCTTTTTATTCATTGGTAGTTCGCTCCATGTGTTCCCTGACTATTGAGGTAAAAGGTCAAATTCCCCAGAGATTATTCCAATGTGCGTGTGAGTGTAAAAGGAAGCTCGCCTGCGGTTTCGGAGAGTCTCCGGCGACTTGGAAGTATTTGCTCACATCTACCTCGCTCGCCATCGATAAACATATTCGCCCAGGATTTATGAATTTAGGCTACGGTGCAAACTCGTCAGGGTTGCACGGGCTGAAATATTAGCTAAATGTTTACATTGTCGCCGGCAAGAGGACCGACAAAAATCCAGACAAGTATGTGTTAGGTTTACTCTGCAGTCTGTGCGTGTGTGCGTGTGTGTGTGTGTGTTTGCATGTACGCCAGTGTGTGTGTCCTTTTGATAAAGTAGGACTGATTCAGTACTTTTGTTCTCATTCAATGGTCTCCTCTTTAAGCCTTGGGGCAAGCATCCTTTTACTCAGGGTCTCTCTTATTATCAACACAGGACTCAAATCATCCTTCCTGTCGACTCAGCAGTATGTTGTTTAGTCCAAAAAGTGGTCCTAGATAGATCTAACTGTGACCACTCATGTGGAACCTTCAGACGCTACAGAATATGAATAATGTATCAGCATGCTGAGTTCATATTTGTTTTTGTGTGTGTGTACTCGTAGTAGGCAGCGTGGCAACACACATTAGCGATGCAACCCTAGAGCAGTGGATGAAATGGGCAGCCTAATATTTTTTTTGCTCATCAACATGAAGACGTCAGATTTCCTTGTGTGTGTGTGACATGAGAACATCTCATTTGAATGTCTTCCAGCCTCAGCTCGGCTACCTTAAGGGTCTGTTTTGGGTTGACGGCTGAGTGAATTTACTCATGTGCGGAGCAGAGGAGATTCATTATTCAATAAATTTCTTTTAATGCCGACTATGGAGTGAGACCAAATGAGCCTCAAAGCCGGCGGCGGCGCTTTCTGGATGCTGATAAGCTTTTTTAGAGGACGTCAAGGCGGCTTTTGGAAAAGGCAACATTTCTTAAAAAAAAAAAAAAAAGAAAAGAAGCTGAGGCAAGGAGATCTGAGAAGTCTGTCGCCGTTGACTTTGCCGTCGCATCACTCAAGCTGCTTCATATTTTGGCTGTGTCTCGTCCAATTGAAATGATTACTTTTAAATAAATCGCAATTGCTCCAGCTATGGAAATATCTCCTTATTTAGATGGTTTGATTCTCTTTTCCTTGTAGATATTAACAGAATTAATTTGAGAGTCCCCAGAACTGTGATATCAAGTTTTTTTTTTTTTTTTTTTGACAAGCATTTTAATATATTCCATGCGATGTAAGCAGTGGCATCCTTTCTCATATCATATTTACAGACAGAATTATGGCTGAGGTGAGAATTAGATCACACACACAACTCTGAGCTGTTAATAATGAAGAGCTGCAGAATCCGAGAGTTATTTTTGCTGCTTTAACAAACCGCTGTCGTTTTACAGTAACTTCATTTCAATTGAACGATTTAGAAAGCCTGCTCACCTTTGCTCATTTGTTCGTGACTAATGTTGACACTTTGATATATATACACTTCTGGCTTTTACAGTAGAGTAATTCCACCAAACAGAAATGATTGGTTCTGCCCATCATAGTACACTATTTTGCTTCGGGGCCGTTCCGCCTATCAAAGCATGACCACGCATGACTGACGTCTTTGGGATGAATGAGAACTAATATTGTTGGCACTTTCATCCAACACCACTGACCTCTGACCGCACCATCGCTGGGCAAAAACTCCCACAGACATACTTCAAATTCTTGTAGAACATTTTCCCTGGAGAATGGAAGCAGCAAAAAGAGAGGCCGGCTCATATTTTCCGTTTTATCTCGTGTAGATGTCTGAAGTGGACTCGTAAAAAAAAAAAAAAAAATGGCTGATTCTGGAATTGTGGCAATTCAATTAGCTTGGGATTTGTGTGAGACTGAATCAGAAATTGTATTAAGGACTTTTGTCACATGCTCATAAAACTCAGAAGTGTGTCGTGTGATCAGTCCAATTGATGTGGTAACTCTTCTGTTAATGATTGTCTGCCAACGTTAGCGAACGCGACCTTATCAAGGCCGCAAGTGTCACACCGTCACTCCTTATCAGTCCGTTATTGCGTGGATGGATACGCACGTAAATATATGCAAAGTCAGTATTGGCGCCGAACAAAGGGAAACCTCGACTCCAAAGGTCTTATATTGTACAGCTGCTCTGTTTTGGCTGGCGGAATCCGAGCGGCCACCCACAACAGTTAGCAGATGTGTTTACATCTTCCTCCGCTCAGTCGTAGCGACGTTTATTAGTCTGTGGAAATTCATGCACTTTATTCAACATCTCGGCGAGGAGATTTTTTTTTTTTTTTTAATACCGCTTTGCAGTTTCTCTGCATGAAACTTTTTAACCCTGCATAATAAAATGTTTGTTTTTTTTCCGGATAAATGGCACAATCCCCACTGGCTGTTTTTTTTTTTTGTCTTTCTCATTCATCTCTAAATAGAGTTTTGGAAAATACTCCCGAGCTACTTTATGCTGGCAGTTGAATTTATGTCTCTACTAGTCAGTAAACAGTGGCCATCATTCAAGTTCCCACATGATTATTTATTAATAATCTACTAGATAAACTGTCACTCCATGTGAATCAATGTTTACTGGAAACTGACTGTTTCAATCCATGCAATGCGGAATTAGTTTAATTTTTTTATACTCTGCTATTCCTTGAGGATGCAATACCGCACCATTCATCAATCTTCGTTTACCTTAAAGTTTGACTGACACCGGTTGACAGCAATTACGTAACGGGAAACGAAAGTACGTCATAGTTTGAAATAGCTGAATGGCTCTAATGGTCATGCGGTGACCTGATGGAAGAACATTTGTGGCAGCAATTTAGCACATGGGTGCTTCCGCTGTAGGGGTTATTGTATCTGTCACGCACGGCTGCGACTCTGCCGACCCCTTCTTGTGTCTTTCGGGCTGGCCGGCGCCGCTGTAAACTCACTCGCTTTCCAACAATAGAGCGCAAAAATCAGACACAGGAGGTAGACAAGAGGAAATTGTGGAAAGGAGAAATTAACGGGGTGACAAAGTGAGTCCAGAACAAGTGTTGGACTCACAAAATCGACTAGTGTTGTAGCGGTGGACAAAACGCTGGTTTGAGCTGTGACCCAAACAGGGCGGGGGGGGGGGGGGGCACAGGTCAGGCCACAGTGGGTCTATGAACCCTCCAAAACCACAGATTTGTAGAAGCAGGCCCGCCCTGAGCGGCCATACAAACGTACGTACTGTATATGTGCACGTGCACGACTGTGTTTGCTTAAAGCCACAGTGTAGCACAGGCCAACAGCTGCTGAAGCCAATGTGGTCAGCACTGACCACTACTTTTTTTTTTTCAGACCTCATTCCAAGCCAGAAGTTCTAGCTAAGGTTTTTTTTTTTCTTTTTTTAAATATAATGAAGGATTTTCCCTATAATAAGAGGAACATCAATGCAAGTAAGCTGCATGTAATGGACAAGAGAGAAGTTCTACAATAAAGAAAAAATATTGAATTAAATAGACAGCTGGATCATCTTAAAATGTCACTCATGCATCATAGTGTCTTTCTTCTTTTCATGTTTCCTGGGGGGATTAGTAAAGAGGGCACAGATTGTACAATTGTGGACTTTTCCCACACAATCCAAAGATTGACCGCAAGGTTTAATAGTCATGCTTTAACAGGATGTGACTAAATAACACTAACCATCATTTAATCTAGAACATTCTATTAGGAAATCTTTTTTTGTATTTATATTTGTTGTTTTTTTTAACTTCAATGACTGAAATCGTCTTTTGCTATTTATTGCTCTTATCCTTCAATCAATACAAGAACCCCCGCGGGAGACATTAGCGACTAGCATGGGTGAACCAATGCCAGGAGAAAATTAGTTTGAGGTGTGGACTTTGGCCTTATTGTCCACCATTTCAAAGGATGTCCGCTGAGAAAGGAAATGAAGGGTGTGGAGGGACGGCGTGACCAGACAGCCAGAGTGTGGAATTGCCCCGGTGGAGGCGGGACCTGCCACATCAAGAGCCCGACCGACCCTGAGATCAAGTCAAAGATCTCTCATAATAATTAGATATGCATGTCACTCGCATTGTTGCAAATCTGTCTGGTCACATCATCGGTACAGTGGTGTTCCTCCACATCCCCGCCGTCTTATTGAGTGAAGCTGGCAGCTTCCAAGAGAGAAAGGAATTGAAAAATGAGAATGTGTGGTGGAACCCCCCTACCGGCACATCCCTCCAACTAATTTCTCTCGCCCCCCTCCCCTCCCCTCCTCGCAAACACAATCCCTTTTGCCTTAGTAACCTCTCGGCTTTTCCCAGTGCCAACCCCTTTCGTTGGCCCATCACTCAGTGCTCCGGAAAATCCGAATCTCTTCAGTCAGGGATCAAAGCTCAAAGCGCAGCACAGCCCAGCCACCGTGTGAGAAGTCACATTCTTTGGCTGATCTGCACAGACCTGCCATGCGGCTTGACGGCACAAAAATGTTTGTCCGGGAGAAAATACATCTGGCAGTTTGGGGTTTTTCTGCCACCCCAGAGCCCTTTTGGGTTTCAATTCATATCATTAAAAAAAAAAAAAAAAAGTACATGCAGATGATGGAGCGGGTGCATGGAACCATTCCGGGATTACCTCAAATAGGATCACCGAGAATGAAGTGAACTTACCTTGACCTCTGGGGCATAGGAGGAAATGGAATGTGGAAAAGACAGGAATTGGCAACGCTAAATGTTTAGATTACATGGAGGGAAGCAGGATGGACTGGAAGTTCATGAAGTCCAAAGCAGGTCCTTCTTAAAAAGGTCAACTGCCAGAAGTTAGTCGATTTTTGTAAGTCCGAAAACAATTCTATGTTGAAATTGTTCCAAAAAAAGCTTTGTTAAAGGCTTTCTGGGCAAGTTACTTTAACTTTTGATAAGTTTTCAATATTCTTATATCTGCTAAAAATAGACATTGTGCCCTTTTCCCCTCATCTAACTGTTGCGGGAATTTCAAGTAAACTTGGAAATGTCACTAGAAGGTAAAATGAAAGTCAGGTATGCTGCCGCAGTTGTCTATAAAGACTGAATTGACGTCCTGAATGAAAGGAATGTGGGTTTTTTTTTTTTTATCTCTGGCAAAAAAAAAAAAATGTAGGAGAAAGAAATGTTTGTAAATGGCTCTGGCTGGAAGATTAAAATATGCACGCATTTCGAAGTGGAACATTATAGCTTCATGAATCTTCTGCTTCCATCTGTTCAAAGTTGTATTTGAAAAATCTGTTTCTTTTTAATGGCCATCATGTTGCGTTATTGATTGAGCTGAAAACAACCGACGACTCTTTATATTGCACTCGGCGTCTTTGAGAAAATGACTGATGAAGAACAGTTCCCGTTTTATGACGTCCTTGAACAGGTCGTGGGTGTTTCTCCACAGCCTGCAAGTGTATATTTTTAAAACTGAAGAAAGTGTTAGTATCCTGTTCTGTTTTTTTCTCCATTAACGCAGTTTAGCTTCTTGAAATAGATTTGGACAAAACGTGCTAGAACTGTATATGACTCAGAGAAAGCAAAATGATAAGAAAGAACAGGAAGGCAGAAAGAGGTAGCGAAACAAAACAGAGCCAACCTGAAGCATCATATTGCATTCTGCAACATTCCACTGCTAAACTAATCAGCCACTTTTTTTTTTCTTATCTTTTTTACCGGGCCTTTGAAAAGCAAAAACATCTTTTCCATTTAAATCAAGTGATGCAATAGTGAAGCAGAAAGTCGCTAAACATTTACTGTCTGATACGCCCATGCCTTTAAGAAATTGATGGAAAATAGAAACCAGACCTGCCACGACTAATGTTGGTTAATGACTCATTTCATTATATGCAAAATGGAAATAATAAAAAAAAAAAAAGGGTGAATTGTTGCATCTCATTTCGAAGAACTGAGCTATTGGATGAATTATTAACTGGAATAAATGGCTAATTTGCAAATTTGTTTTACCATAACATAGCACAGGTGACAAACCCAAGACCCGGGGGCCAGATCTGGCCCGCCATATCATTTTATGTGGCCAACTGATGACACCAAAAAATGGCTAGAGTTGGAATATGTCCTTCATGCTCCCTAAATAAACATTGGATATACCAGAAATGATTTCTGTTCTATTTGCCGCATGGGTGCCTGGACAGTTAACCCATACGGTGCACGAAGGAGACGATTCTTAGAAATACAAACAGGTCTGGCTTGTGGGAGGTGGGTCGGAGACCGTTCCCACGGAGCCTCATTAGGCGCTGTACTTGTGAGGAGCAAGAGTCAGCCAGCCAAGGCAGGTGCTAGTGGAGGTGGCTCAGTACAGGATGTGAAGATATGGAGCTGAGAAAGAACCGGAAGGTGGCAACTTTCACAGGGAAAATGAAATGATGAGCATCCACCGCAGTCTTGCCGACTGGAAAAGTTTTTAACAGTCATGTGGGGGAATGCGAGAGACGACAAATGGCAAAAAATAGTCTGCGCTGCCTTTTACACTTTGCTTGTTATACGCTTGACATTCTCCGTAATGTTAATGCAAGTCACAGTCCAGCATGGAAGACCTCAGTCATATTTACGGGCAATGCTCTATTGGTCTCAATTTCGAAGCCATCATCTTCGATTATTTCTTGATTTCACAAGGAAAAGACGACCGTTCTCAATTATTTTTCTCAAGTGAAATCAGAGCTATTTTGCATTTTTGTAGTCACCTACAATCTTCATTCTTATTCACTTTCTCGGGCTCCCGCTGCCCCTTTCGTTTTTGTTATATAATACACGAAGGCTTATTCTGCTCTGTACGATATTCCCCCCGTCGTTTGTGCTGAAACGTACGTACATCAAGGCGTCACACTTAAAAAGGGCAAAGATGACGACTGCTGGTTGATAGATGGAACATATGGTGACTATTCATTATAGAGTTGCGGTGTCATGACTGGAGAAGACAAGACGACTTCCATATGCAGCCCCATTGTTCTCAGCCACACATGCTTGGGTGTTGATTAGCTCCGAAATCACGCTGATGTTCATGCCGTTTTTCTTCACAAGTATGTATTATGTTTTCAGGCTTATAATTAGCGGGAACCGAGCCACGCTAATTTGCCATTATCAAAGTCCGGGCTGTTCAAGTTCAAGTCTCGGTTGGTCTTCTGACACATGTGCTGAGTTTATTTAACAACAGTCGGATGAGTCACTGGCTTGAATAGTTGAATTTTAATATTAGATTTTGATTTGATTTGATATTTATTTCATTTGACTATTTTCATGAATGCCTTCCCATAGATTTTGATTTTCAAATACAATTTTAGCACCATGTGATCATGCTCCTTAAGAAATAATGCCCCACCAAAAAATCCATTAGCACCTTGTGACAGCCGTAATCCCAATGGCTAATTTCATTATTTGTCAGTTGCCTTCTGGTAAAAAAAAAAAACTGCAAAATGGGATCTGAAACACATTTTTGTGTGTAAAATTAAGACGGCTTCCGCACTGACGATGACTCAGAAATAAGCCGCCAACACACCCGACCCTATGAAGTGTATGGCAAGCTTTCAGGAAGGGTGATTAAAAAAGAAAAAGGATATATGCAATGAAACCGGAAATCTGCCGGTGACTACCAAATGAAAAAGACAATATTGGAAATACGCAAAATAGATGACCTTTAGGATCTTTTTTCAATATTGGAAATCTTTTTATTCCTTGCATGCTGTCTGTGATCTGACCTTGTCTGAAATCCTGTGGGCCATTGTCAGTCTAATCTCAGCCAGCTTTATTTTGCGTGTGCAGCCTCTGTCAAGGCTTAAGTTGCCTTAAAGCTGCTGAAGAGCCATGCCACTTGGCTGCCTTTGCTCCTCGGTGAGAACGCCTGCACACTTGAGACACCCAAAGACCACGCCGTCACCCCGGGGGGAAGTCTCAGTCTGCATTTCCTTCTTTTTAGTCTGCTTTTTGTTTTGTTTTTTTTCCCCCTCACAATTTCCCCACTTTTTGTGCAATGACGTAACCGCACAAAAGCTCTCACGTGTTAATACCATGTCTCAGTGTCTGAGTGCGCTGCGTGGTTGGACAGTTTTCATGACATAAGCAGACAGTGACGGAGAGATCTATAATTTCCCCCCGCTTGCACTTTTTTTTTTTTTTTTTTTCTTTTTTAGACTTCCTCTGTTTCCTTCTGTTGACAGAACTTGGATCCGGGGCGTAAAGGGAATGCCCTGTTTTTATGCTCCAATTTTCCGGTGTGTGGTTATAGCCTTGCTTTTTTTTTTTTTTTTTTTTTTAAGATTTCCAACGAGCCCGCACTTTCTCAATAGAGAACATAAACTCGTATCATCGCTTATTCACTTTGCCTGCTGCCAGTACTTAGTGAGTCATACGTCACAGCCAGCAGAGTGGTACACTCTGTGTAGATCTCTCTAATGGATCTAGCAGGAGTAGCTGGAGTTAAAAAAGTAACCCCTGCCATCATCTCAAATTACCCTCAAGTCTCAGCAATGGAGCACACTTTATTTTTATCTCATTGCCTTTCACGCAAATGATTGCAAATTTGTCAATTCACTACAAATTGGTACTAGATTGGGATTGTATTAAAAGGATATAAAAGTGTCTATATCTATCTATCCATATTTATTTATTTTTTATTTATTTTACCCCCGAAAAAAAAAGGCTTTCACATTCTGCATTGGTGCTTTGGGCGCCCACTTTTTTTTTCCCCTTGTGGTTTAAGTTAGCCCAGTGGGGATGATGTCATGATGCACATTTTTCCTATGTCCCCGCTTTGTAATCAAATAGGTTAGGGATGAATGTGAGAGCCCATCAGCAAGCTTCTAGCTTTTCCGATAAGTCACGTCGATGCCATCGTGAGTCTTACCAGATGACGGTCGTAATTGCCCTTTAAATGAGTAAAGTGTATCTCCTTACATATAAGAGTGTTTTTCGAGGCTATACTATTCGAGGCAGTCCGCTGCCGTGTGTGTATTTATGTATACACTACGCTGTGTGTTTTGACTGTGCGGTCACCCTTTCGGCGTGTGTGTTTACCCATGACCGCAGGACATGCACGTGTTTGTGGCTAGAGTTGGCCGCGATTGAATATCAGCGTGCACGTGAAGGTGCGTGTCTGCTGGAAAGGAGAAGCAGGTAGTCTGATTCACCCCCCCCCCCCCTCTCTCTTCTCCTTTTGCCAAGGCAGGGGTCAAAGGTCTGGCGAGGAAACATTCCAGCATTCTTGCGCAGTCTAAATTGGAGTCAAGGCAGCCTCGCCTCTGGGATTAATGGGCGGCAATGTTATTTAAATACAAGGTGAAGCTGGCGACAAAGGACAACCCCCTCAGGCGTCGCCCCTCGTTGTGAATTAGACTGACTTATTAATGCGTGACATTAAAAAAAAAAATGATTTTTTTTTTTTATATCGCTCTGAAATCTGATCGGTTTAATCTCATTCACAATACTAATTTCCTTTCCAATATTTAATTAAGCCTTATAGCTGAACACTTAAAGCCTTGTTGGAATTTTAGCTCAAGGGCCAACCCATAATCAGATGTTGTCCAAGGCAGTACTGAAGATACAGAGGAAGTGGAGAAGTAAAAAGAACAAACAAGTTTGCATGTACGTTTTTTTTTTTTTTTTTTTGTCCTTGTTTTGTCTTGCTCTTCGGTCATGACCTCCGAGCTCGGTACGATCAGTTCTCGCTTGCTGTTTGAATATAACACACCTGACTTCTGCCTCTATATTCCAGAAGACCAACTTTGGACTTCATATGTAGTTCCTATTCGGCTGATACGTGACTAATAAACAAAATTAACCATCTTTCCAGATTAGCCACCACCCACCCCCTTGTCGTGCTAAATAGCATATAGGTAAGCTTTTAATTTTCTTGCTGACTCATCGCTATAAGTACTTTCAGTATCAGATGGACTTGATAAAATCCTATTAGCAGACATCCACTATGTTAAATGCAAGCTACCTTTTAGTGCTCATAAAAAAGATTCGGGAGTAGATCTCATAGTGGTTCCGACTAAAAGGTCTTGGCAGTGGAAGCCATTAAAATTTTAAATCACATTTAGAAAGGAGATTGTTAATATTTGGATCATTTTAGTTTTTGTTTTTTGGTTAAGCCTGAAAGGAGATTGTTTGTTATTTTACTTCTAATGGAAAGCAATAGTTGTTTTGTTTTTTTGCTGAATCTGATCACGCTAATTTCATCTCTGAAAAGAATTCAATAAAAATGATATTGGTGAGGGTAAGGCAGGTCATGGATTTTATTTTTTTTTTTGATTGAATTTTTCTAAACTTTGTGCACAGTCACAAACAAATGAACCTCATTTGAATTTCACGTCCTCCCTCCATCTTGCACTCCACGCAGAAAAGTGGCACCTTGGGAAATGAAGATGAATGACGAGCGCTTTGCTAAGCAGCGCCGCGAGAAGCTTAAGGAGATAATGTGGGCGCAAGCATGCACCGACATCAGCCTCCTACTTGGTTTACACACATTATGCAACGCACAAGAGCGTTTTATAAACCTTCCCCATGCCTTGTCTTACTTGTCAAGCAAAATAGACGCATTGAGCTTTTGTTCCATGGCATTAAAGCATTTGGGTGTAGAACGGCTTGAAGCTTTTAAGTGTTCCGGCGCCCTGTTGAGAAAATACAACGCTGATATGAAGCTTATTAGACAGGCAGCTGCAGAGAGCCATAAACAGGAAGCACTAATGTACTCCCTGTATCAGTGTCGACTTTGCCGTTTTCTAAAAGCTTGCGTGAGGGCGTGCATTAAACAACAAAAAAAACATTTAGGGATAAATACCAGACTGATTCTTAACTGGAAACTAAACAGGAAGATAATTAGTAGCATTAATGAGTGAAAATAAAAGGACAATGAAGAAGAGATACCGATCATGAAAGCAATATTGTGATTAAAACGGATCGGACGGATGCTTTGTAGAGAGCGTGATTATTATTTCCAATTGCGTTCACTTGATAAGTGTCTCTTTGGCACTAGATGTGAGTCCCCCTTCCGAGAATCAACAGAGATGTTTGGGTTCTCCAATGACTCATCTATTGACACTTTTCCATCTGTAAAAATATGAAAACATAGTAGCGCTGCTCAATGTGGCTCGCTGGAATTTAATTTTTTGGTCAACCGCAGTCGTCAACACAGTGCCACTGTAACATTTTAAGATCCATAACCTGAAAAAAAAATAGCATACAAGTCTGCTGTCACAGCTGTGGTTCTTATTGTCGGAGAACATTTTGATAAATGTGTCTCTGAAAACATAATTGGACCAAAACAAAAGATTTGTTTAATTTTTTTTTGGGGGGGGTGATGATTTTCCAAATAAAACATTAGCAGGAAATACGTCTAAGTAAATCCTTCAACACAATAACAATGAGCTAGTATCATGTCAGGCAAAAAGCCAGTCACACTCTAATAAGACACGTAATACCCGCACACATGGGCGCGCTCTCAAAAGGGAAGCATTAATCACGTCAGGGGCTTGTTTTACTGAAGGAGCTCCGCTGAGAGAAATGCTTCATTAATATCAGCCCCCCGGCCTTTTAGTTAGCAAGCTTACACACAAACACAAGCGCACGCAAACACGTGATTACAAAGATCTTGTAATATTCTATTTGCGTCATATATGCACTCATTGTCAAAAAAAAAAAAAAAATCTGGCCATTGGTTGATGCAAACACCCACATGCAGGTGTTTGTGCAGAGTTACTTGGGGAAGTTTTACTTTCCTCGCTTCCTTTTTTTTTTAAATTTATTTTTTCTTCTCTCCCACGACGTCCACTTATTGTCTGCCGCCGCTGCTGCTTAGCTTTTATAACATCGAAGCCCCTTGGTAGTCTCCCAACATAGTGATGAGAAGACAAAAAAAACACACAAACGTACGTGTGGAGGAAGCGTCTGATCGGATTAACCCGCAGGAAATGCCCAACTTCACTTCCTGTTTGCATAAACTATTGTTCTCCGTAGTGGTAAGGATGTGCGTGTAGATGTATCCATAAAGAGCTCACTGACAAAGTTCTATTTGCATTCCGAAGATGTAAAGTACACAATAAGGCCCGGCGTGACGTAATGGAACCAGACGGGAATGGACCACGAAATTTAATTGCGATTAAAATTAGGAATCACTGCAAAACTAGCGGAAGAGTTCATCCAGGTTCACACGCATCAGATGCATCAGACGTGAAGCATAATGAGAAGGCCTCAGCCTCGTTTGAAAAGCTAAACAGCCAGACATTGTCGGAGCACTTTTTCTAATGATATCTCTGATGGGTTGAAATTGATGTTTTGATTTGTTTAGTTTTGAACTCAATTGAACTCGAGAACTGCACCGAGCCAGATGCATATTTATACTAAATGGATAGTCAACAGTTCACAAGCTGGAAGTGAAAATCTGAGAATTTAGTTCCCACTATTCTGGGATGTTGGGTTTTATTAAACTGATTTTTATTGTCCAGAAGAATATTTTATTTTGCTTGTTCAACTATTTCCACACTAACTCATCTAGGGCTGTCACTGTTGAATATATTTAGAATGATTCCATCGATTAATCAAATAATTGGATCCAATTTTATTTTGCCTGTATCCCAAAACCATCTTGCCCATTTAATATTGCTTTGTAAGAAAAACAACCCAATAACAATTAAACAATAGCGCACAATAGAATTCATTTTCTAGCCACCAAACTCTTTGAAACCCAAATAAAAGCAGATGTTTGCAATAAAAAGAAAGAATTGTGGGAATATTTTTGATACTGCAAGATCAAATGTTAGGGTATTACACGGTGGGCTGAGTCTTGGGTGACCTCATTAACCCAACAGTGGATACGATGCCAACTAGGTGAACGAGTACAACCACTGTCCATATCTGAAAGCGATTAAGTGGTTTACCCGCTGCTTAACGAGATAAGGATTCAGCATGAGAGCAAAAGCCATGCCGCGATTTCATCCTATCTATAAAGACACGAGTTAATCTGCACTTTAAAAACAGTGGTGGACGACTTTAATTGGGGATCTCCTCATTTATGGATCTCGCCCAAGGTCTCAGTCCATGAATGTAGACTAGCAGAAGCGAAATGAGGCGGGATTGTGACCATCTGGTGCTGCTGAGATGCTTCATCGCATGTGCACAAAGAGATTCTGTGTTGGTCAAAGGGTAACGTGAACTTGGAATCATCCGTGGGTGTTGTTCAGCGCGCCATCTTTCCTTGAGCTCGCTATGCCGAGCTTCTATCGCACCTTGTTCTCTCTCCTTCAGCCCACACAGACGTTCCTCTGCGGTTTGACACCTGAGTGTGCGGCTTCCACGTTCCACATGATCTAAAGAAAAGCGTGGGCGGGTGGGAAGGAAGCAGCACGTTGGTTCTTGAACAGACACACGGAGAGATACACACGGGTTTCACACGGGGAAGGTGAAATGTCAGCCTTGGTTTGAGGTGACAAGTGCAGGTGCTGCTGCTGCTGCTGCTTTTTTTGCACGCTGAGGTGTCTGGCGATGGCCGAGAACTGCCGTGGCTTAAATTTGCCTTAAATGTCAAAACACCTGAGGAGGCTGGACCCGGTGCTTTTGTCTGAACCTCCCCGACCATCAACCTCGTGTTGGAAACCTTAGCGATGACTGCGTAACCTTTCCAAAAAGTGCTTTGGCTTTTATTCATCCAAGGTGTTCTCCTTTGTTAGCGTTAGCGTTGCGATTGTTGCCTCATGAATAGCGTGACTTTTGTGCTTCTTTTCACGTCGAGGTTACCCTCAAGGAGTTTAATAAACATCTTTTCTAAAGAGCAAGGCTATCAAGGATTCCATTAAGACTCCCTTGGGCTTTTTTCGTTTTTTTCTAAAACACGATAATGGGCAAAAACGACGCATATTTAGTGGAGACAATTCCTCGTCTTGTGCTCGGCATTTAGGATTGCCTGGGAGGCAAACAGACTCGGGCTCATCCGTCAACGCTTGGTGCAGATGTTTGCGACTCTTAAGATTTATTGGATGTCTAATTTAAGAGTTCCTCTGTTTTTTTTGTAAATCAATCTTCAGTGAGTTGTGTTGTTGTCACCAGACGCCCGGAATAGTTCGGATTGTCCGACTTTGTTCATCGCAAGAATAACCGCAATTTTATTTTTTGGTGCTTTCTTCCCTTCTATCTCTTCACCGCCAGTCCTCTAATCCTTTTCTTGTGTGCTTTCTTTTGTTATTCCATGCAATTACCCAGCCGCCACCGTTCCGTACTCTTCTTGTAGTCATCCATCCATTGAAAATTTCACCCACTCTGGCTTCCTTCTGATCTTCTAGCCTCATTTCACCACAATCCGGCATTATTTCCCCGCACATCTCAAGGTCACTAATGAAAATGCTGTCACTTCAACCGCTGCAGGTTCTGCATAGCGGCTTCATCAACAACCTGCCCAGATTTTTTTTTCCCCCTCTTTGTTTCAACCACGGAAAAAATTCCAAAGGCCCGCCGGCTCGCCTTACTTACTGAATGTCTCAGCGGCTGCGTGGCTAACTTAAAAGCGACTTTCAGACCTCAGGCTTCTGCTAAATATCCTCATCTCGCTGTAATTGGTACTCTCGGGGTGCCTGCAGGGAAAAAAAAAGCTTGTCATTGCCTACCCGGTGTCTCAAAAAGACATTTAGGAATATTTACAGCCAGACGTTAGTGCTTGTTTGGGAATTCGGGAAAGTAACTGAGAGTGACAGTCCTTGAAGATACTTGGAGTAACACCCTTAAATCAATAAAATATGACCGTAATTAGCCTCCTAAACAAAGAAGACTCTCGCTGAGACTTTCACCTCGAAACGGGTCCTTTATCTTTTCAGATTATCACGCCAAGCGCTAAAAATAATATTTAAAAGTAATTCTGATGATTTATTCAATACCAGTCCAACAGCTTGTGGAAATGTTTTTTTTTTTCCTTCCAAATAAGCTTAAGTATGAAAATAGCTAATTAATGTAGATTGCTTTAGTGTCTAAAACACTCAGGATATAACAGGCTGGGGAATTCTTTGAACAGGAAAAGGAAATAACTTGGCACATTAGGCTTACCCTGCTTTCCATCTCAGCCTTATCTTATCTGTCAGACTCATGCTGTGCTTTCCATCCAGCCCAATCCAACCTTGTATTTGACCTTCCAGTCCGTAGAGCTCTTCACTAAGCCCCGCCTCCTCCCCAGAAATGAAAACATTGCGCAGCGGAGAGTCGGGGTCGCCTATGTCACGCCGAGCCCACCTGCTGCTTTTAGCGCTTCTAAGAGCTTTGACCAGTTCCTGAAATATCCCACAGGAGGTGTTGCACTCGCCAAGTGCAAGTATGGTCGAGAAAAATGTTCCTGGGGAAAACGACTCGCAGTCTAGTGGCAAAGGTTTCAAGCATTTAGGCTGTAAGATGAGTGCTTTTAAGAATCACAATTCACAGACCTCCACCAGGGGCAAACTGTTAACAAAGGTGTAAAAAGAAATCCGTGCGCAGAGTGTAATTGCAAATATCTGACCTTTTAATTTCCTGTGTCAAAATGGCTGCTGCGGAAAAGGTCACTAACACAACAAAGCTTATCCGAGAAGAGGTCGACAACATACGGGTTTTGTCGCATTGTATTTTTGGTTCTTCCAGCTACGAGAGGTTAACTTGCACACTCATCAAGTCTTCTTTTTGTCTTTTTTTTCTTCTTCTCCCCACCATGACTACCCCGCTTCCTCCCGCCGATGGTCATCTGCTCCGATCTCCACTCTCTAGGTAAGAACGACTTTCCTTTTGCTTTTGATTGGCCGGTTACGTTTTCTCGTCCTTTGACATATCGAGACAAATTTGACACTCACATGCACACACCCCTGGAATTGAACCTATGCAAGGTGTGTGAACACCCAAACAATAAGCCCTATAATTAGTTTGAAGATACAAAACAGTTTCCACGATCAACATCATACTATAGAGGCTTCCAAGCGTGGGAAAAAAACAGGAGCGGTTGATAATCGGGGGTTTTTAAGTTTGTTTTGCATAGGGTGTTGTCATTGTTTGTCGTGTGAGTATGTGACATGTTGAATGTATGCGTGGCCGGTTGGGCGTGAGAACCGCGGCACACTGGCGACACGGACATGCGCCGCATAGCAATGACGCTCAAATAGACGCAAGCAAATTAAAAAGGCGTTGAAAAGGGGACACACAAGTATTTTCTTCCTCTGCCAAAATACGAGATTATCTGCTCAGCCGCCGAGAAGAAAGGAAGCAAAGTCTAAAGGGTAACTGCGATAAATAGCCTTCAACGCTTCTCCGCTTTCATTCCAGCTTTTGACACACGGCTCAATGAAAACGTGAAAAATATTCCTCAGATTGTTTCGTCTTCATTAGAACTGAAATGGAAGTTCGCACTCCCCCCTCAGCAAGCCTCTTTAAAGTCTTGTCGTTGCTCACGCTGTGGATTGCTTCTGGGCTGCCCGGCTTTTTAATAGCACAAAGTGAATTCCCAAACACGAGTGTTTGCTGTTTTTGTTTTTTTTTTAAGTTACGGAAAAGAAATGCAGATTACAAAAGGAAATAACATTCATTAGCAAACGTGTTTCCATGCCAGCCCATGCTTTTGTAATCATACACTTACATAAACCTACTCAAAATCAAACTAGACATTTAATCAGCATAAAATTGAATTTGAAAAATCCACCGAGTCCTTCATTTGACCCTTAGCGTGTCTATCGCAGTCCACACACACGCTTTTCTTTAGCATTGGGTCTTTTGATTATTTCGAGCAGCCCGAGGGGCTTGTTTGCTCTGATCTCAGCAGACTATTTTCAGATAAACAAAGCTTTGAAGGCCACCGAACTGCCTCTTATAGAGTTTGCTGAAAGCATCGTGGACCCTGTTTTGTCTGCTGCGGGGACGTGGTGACCCCGCCGGTGCACGACAGGATGTCGCAGTGGGTTTTCCAAGGATAAATTGTTTTGGCTTTATTGCGGAAATTTGCATTGCATTTTGTATTCCAAATTTACCATTTTGGAAAAGTTATCTAAGGGTGCTTTGTACAATCCTTCTAATTATCTTTCAGTTCTTTACAGTCTCCAGGGTTATTGTTCAATTTCCAAGTTACTTTTTTAATCCCTTATCGCTTAAGGATGATGTAGACTGTTGAGGTCAAAGGTTAGATCAATCAAGCAATTTTCAACGGGGCTTTTTTTCCCCTTCACAAGATGAGCGGGTTTTGAATCGTCCCACGTCAAGTCTTCAGATTTTCACTTTCCGTGTGATTTCTCATCTTGTTGCATTTCTTGGTTCCGAACGGTTTAAAATAGCTTGAGTCATTGCTTTTATCGCTGCACTTGTATTTCTTAGCCCCGGAGTTGGTTTAAGTGGTTTACTGCAGCAGTGTGCGACGGTCAGCCGCCGCTGTTTGTTACCGCCGGGGGTTTTGCGGCTTCGCTCCACTTAGTCTGAGCGACGGTCGAGGAAGCTCGCAGTGTGCATCAACCAAAGTAATTAGTTTGTGTTGAGCTTGTGGTGGACACTCTTTGCGCAAGCGCCACTTTCGGATAGAAAGGTGGGAGTCGGGGTGAGTGGACTTGGCCGACGAGCTTGGGAAGTCGTTGCAATCTATCCAGAGAGCGGTTCTCCACCTGCCCTCCTGACTTGGCCTCCTCCTTTTCCTTCCCTCTCTTTCTCTGCAGTGAATAATGAACTTTCTTCTCCTCCCAGGCTTCTTCATTTGCCACAGTGTCGCAGCAAGCTGTTTGGCAGACCTGAGCGCCCCAGATGGTTGAATGCATTGTGCTTTTGCTGAGGGACCTCCATCTTAGTCGCCGACGTTTGTCACTTTGTGCTTATGTAGCCGATTGTATTGCCGATTATAGCATTTCTGTTGAGCTATGGTCATTTTTCCCTATATGGTGCCCCATTTTTTTTATTATTATTATTATTACAGGGTTTTTTTGCCTATTGTGGTGAGTTGAAGGGTCAAAGACAGGCTTGCATGACACGGAGGCGGAATGCACATCTCTCTGACTGGCCAGTGAGCCTCCCTCTCCTCCTCCATTTTCCCTCTCACGCTCTGCCTTTCATTGCAAATCCTTTAATCTTTGAAGACTTTCCAACTGGAGCTGCCTGTCAAAAGCCACTGTACAATCACGTGCTCTGTTTAACCGCTTTAGCGTCTTTGTGAGCAGAAAATGTATATTCAACGCGGTCAAAAAGGGCAAAGGTCGTGCACGCTGTGTCCTTTATTGACAATGTACACTAATGAACGGTTATTATGAACTGCACACACCATGGTTGCCAAGGCAACCGTTTGTACGGCTGTCAATTGTACAAAACCAGTATAATTGAAGTTACCACCCAAGGAGCTGTAGCATCAAACAAGTATTAGCCTTTTTTTTTTTTTACTAAACACAACTGATTGCGTCGCCATTTTTCATAGCGGGAGATTTATGGTTGGAGAAATGTGGGAGACAGGCTATTACTATGTCCTTTTTGAACTCATCAGTCAGACAAAGTGGTGGAAGCAAAGACAGTGGCAGGGCTTTTTAGCGCCACAACCTCCCTCCTACACACCTCCGGCTGTTCTCACCCATGGTAACGTTGCTCAATTGGCTCCCTGGTCTCCCGCTGTGTTTTTATTTTTCTAGCTTTTTTTTTTTTATATCACCATTTAGACTGCAGCACCATTTGTGACATGCTACTTCATTTTCTCATTTGGCTGGAAGCAGATTGCAAAGGCTCGCATCCCCTGGAGAAAATCAAATTCACGTTAGACATACTGGAAACGTGCATTTTGGCAAATGTTCCGAGATTTGTTTTGGAAAACCTCAATTGATAGTGATACTGTATGTTTTGAAACGTGCATCCCCCAAGGCATGGAAAATAATTTTGTAAACAGTACACAAGTATATGCATGAAATAAACACGGCCTCCTTCGCCGCCTCATCATCCTCATCCGTTTCTCTCGCCTCAACTCTCCTCAGCTCACGGTGTCGGAGCAGAGGAGCATGTGTGCGCTCGACGATAAGTAAACACACTCCAGGAGCTTACGGAGAAGAAAAAGCCGCCGCCTATTGCGCCGCAAAGCTAACCCGAGCGGCGCTCGGCCGGCCCACGTCGAAAGATAACCGAAGAATCCGAGAGGCGAGCCGAGTCTTAAATAGGCAAGCGTAACAAGTGGCAATTACAACGTTCCTGTTTGGCGCAGCCCAGGGTGTGTTTTGCTTCACTCCACGCAAGACTTGTGTGTCATGCCTTTCATTAGGAATCAAGGCCTGCTTGATAAGTAAGAGATGAAATTCAGGGTTGGGATCGACTGCCTGTCAGAAAAGTCTGTCGCTGACTTATTTATTGAAGTTTTCTCCCAGAATAACCTTGGAACTTCTCATCTGCTCTTGCATGTTTTGACAGATGGCCGGACTCTCTCGTGGCTTTTTCCCGAGTCGTTTTGACCTGAAATTGGCGGCCATCTTGTGTAGTGGAAGATTTTGTTTGCCTTGACTTACTCTCTGGTCCCAGCCCCATCGTTTATATATTTTTAACATTTGGAATCGACTTTTTTCTTATTTTTCTGTTTGGAAGGATGATGCTCTTGAATGTCATTATGTGCTTGCTGCCTTTGTTCTTATTAAACACTCGGGCATCAAAAAGACTGCACCGTATTGCCCTTACTCCTCTTGGCAGGAAATGAGAATTGGAAATACGTAGTGGTCACTATTTATTAACGACTCCAGTCGGAAATTCAATCCCACGCCCTAACTCTACTCCGAGAGTGTTCCGAGAGGCGCAGCGGGCTTTCTTGAATTCACCAACGCTTTGTTGTCAAATCAGCTCCCAACCTTCACATCTTCTTGCTTCCTTCTCAATGATCTGATGCCTCTTCATGTCCCTGCGTGAAGTCCACCTGAAAAATAATTGCCTGGTTCTGCAGTAGCAGTTTAGAAGTCCAGCCTGTCACCAATTAAGCACCAATAATGCACATATTGTGACTGATACTGCATTTTTTTTGCCTCCAGACTGCACCAGGATATGGTTTATGCATCCTGTGGTTTATTTTGTAAAGCTGTCCCAAATACCGGCTTGCACCTTTTGATCCCAATCGAGCTTCTGGCATGGGCCGGAAACGGAATGCGTTGCAATGTGTGGCCCAAGCGTCTGTTCTCGGAACAAATGTCCTCACCCCATCCTGCTGCCTGAATGTGTTTGTCTCACTGTTTACATCCGTTCTTTTTTTGGTCGTTGCTTTAACCGCCGTGCCCTCGCGATGCCTTCCTTCCACAAAGGCACTCATTCGTCCATGTCAGCTCAGCGGAGGCCCGCCGATTGAGGAATCCCCCTCAGAGCGTTTTTTTTTTTTTTTTTTATCTGGATCCGTGCAAGCAGGAGAAGCGTCTTCATTTAAAGTGGACCCTCCGGAGACCCAATGTCAAACATGCTTAGAGACAAACTTGACAGGATATGTAAGGCTGGCACAAAGAGGCCAACAAAAACTTCTGGAATTCCTTGGAATATTGAACAGGCTGCAAAAAATCAGGTTAAGGCACCGTACAGTGAAATGATGTCACCTCAATGCAGCTTAAATTCGATTTATAATGAAGTGAACCTAAGACTTGATCGAAAACTCTCTCACCATTCCTGTTGTTTTTTTTTAACAGCAATGCTGCAGCAAATAGTTTCCACTGGGGATGCTCCCTGATTCTGTAGCTATGGTTAATACATGAGCAATTTTACATTCTCCTTGATGCCTACCGTATTGTTATTCTGCTCAGCTTTACCCAGATTGAGTGGCGCCTTGTTTGAAGAATCATATTTTACACCTGTAGACAACATCATTGCAACTTTATGCTCTCGCTCGCTCTGACTACAGTCACGCTGGAAGAGGAAAAAAAAATGACCTACTCTGAGTTGAAACTAAAGAATTGAAAACTAGTCGGATGAATCAATGTTTATCAGCGGCCATGTCTGTTGTAATGTGCATAAAGTGAATATCAGCCGATGAGCCAATTAAGCTTAGCGGCCGAGGTAGTCTGATTACCCAAGCTTACGGCAACGATATGGTTTTATTCAACTGTAAACGAGCATGACCGAGGAGAAGGCTGCCATCGCTCAGCCCTCATTCAAAGATGAGTTCATTCTCTCCACTTTTTGAGATGTACGCCAATCCCATACACAGTCATTGTTCCTCTGCTTTTTTTCCAAACAGTGACTCATGAATCAGGCTGCAACCACTGTACAAAACGGGGGGAAACAATGCACGGAAAATGTGAGCCGGAGCTTTATAAAAAAATAAAAGCCAGGCTGGAAAAGAGGGAATTGGATGTCAGCAAAAGCCAGATGAACCCGTTTTCATTTTGGAATAATCACATTTCTTTGTCGTGCATGGTCGATGTATCTTATTAAAAATAATATATATATTCTTTTGCTCTCGTGTCACTTTGAGAACTTGTTTTATTGGATTATGCAGCATCTAGAAAGGAAAAGCTCATCTCCATTTTTATGTCAGACTGCTGTGTAATAAAGTCGAACGTGTCCTCGGTTATCCACGTACAACAAAGCACAAATATTGAAACTTTAATTTCCTCAACCTTAAACTCACGTTGGTTAATGACCTTCATGTATGGGTCCGTCTCAAGTTGGTTCAAATCAGCCCCTTTGTGGTCTCATCCCACAACAAATCTTCTGGATTAATCAAAGGCTACAAGGCCTTTGCTACGATTGTGAAGAAGACACCAAAGGAGAAAATCAGGCCCTTGTGGGACTCCCTGTTTGTTTCATGTACTCCAATTAGGCTTGTATTTACCTCAAAGGCTTTCTCTTTTAGCCAAGTCCCCAAGGTGGTCTCCATCTTCACTTTGACTCTATAGCTCCTCTTTCTTTCAAGATGACATGGCAAGTGAGTTTGGATCTTTTTACCTTCCCGCCACGAATGTCCAATTCCCTTCAAAACCGAGTGTTTGCTTGAAACTGGCCAGGTAGTTGTTCGAGGAAGTAAGACCTCAACATGACTTCTATTACGTACCAGAAGGTAAATTCCGCCCCAAGCATTGACTGGAGTCTTGATTGAAGCGCCGTGTTTTACTACAATTAGAGCCTATAAAACGAGCCTGTAATCCATTAGCGTTACAGTGGACTGCCTTTATGGTACATTAGTTTGCGAGCTCATTGCAAGCTGTTGTTCTTCTTTGTTTCTCCCCGTGGTATCCAATTATAGCTTCCAATCGGACCATGCAATATGGTATTTGAACCCAGGTACCTTGTTCTGGGCTTATCTTTTTGATCAGTTGCTGGAGTCATCGAGCAACTCAATAAGTCTGACCTTTGCTGTACATGTGTAATATGAAGACTGTGGAAGGTCCAGTGGGGGTTGGAATTATTCTAAACGGCTTCTGCGGTCAGTGCTTCTTCTTCATCGCAACTCCAAGCAGGGTTTCGTAATGTGACATAATCTACCGCTCTGGTTTCTCAGATTGCGCCGAGGCCAAAGGCTCGCACACGTAGCGTATGCACACTGGCACGGCGTGGTGCCGGTCGGACCAGAGGGCCCGTCTCTAAGCTGCCAGTAGAACCAACGGGGGCGTGTGGGTGCCGTGTGCGCTAATTAAATGTGTTTAACCCAAGGTCATTCGCTGAGATAAGAGGAGGAATAAAAGCCTCCGAGAGAAGTCCAAGCTTCTGACAGAATCACCAGAGGAAGGAGGAAAGATGCTAAGTAGGGGAGCAGATTGACAGGGTTGGAGGGGTAGAAAAGGGCTTAACCGTGTTGTAAATGTTTTATGGGGCTTGCTTTGAACTAGTCCGAGTGAAGGGAGGCGAGCTGTGTACGTACAAATGTGGGTAGGAATCCGAGTTGCGGATGGGAGGCGGCGGCGATGACTGCGGAGAGCCAAAGCTCAACTAATAGTAAAAGCCGTGCGTTGGAATCGTTGTTGGGAAGAACCAGGCAGCCGTGTCCTAGCTGGCGCTTTTAAAAGTAGCACTACCATTAGCATTTATCGCTCTGCTAATTTGAATCTCAGCTTGTGGTAAATCCATTACTGATTTAAATGGCTTGGCAAGCTTCTGGAATGGTTTCTTCAGATGGTTTGTGAGATGGTTTAGAAAAAAGTGTGTGAAGTTATTAACAATTTTTTTTTTTAACAAAAGCATGGTGTAGTTAGTGTTTGCTGACTAATCTGAGGAGCAAGAGTTCTAAGTTTTTATCTGGGAAACAGCAGCGAGCTCGTTTTGCCAGACTGAGATCCATTTGTCACGAATGGTTGGTGCCGCCGCAGCAGCAGAGGGAAGATTGTTATGGCTTTGGGGAAAGGGCGACGCTCGCCCGGCGTCCCAGTGGAGAGACTCGCTAAGATTGGGAGATTGAGAGATTTCCAAAGTGCTGAGATAGGAGAGATGCATCTGTGCGTGCCTGAAAACATCTCCCGAGTCTCTTTCCATCGGGTGTTCTTTTGTATACTTTTTGTGTTGTCTCATTTCACATTTCAACACATTTGTCAGTTGCTCAACTGACAACAATCTAGCTAGCGAGAAAGTGGACTTTTCGCCGTTAACATAAAAACAAAAACGAGTTTCTCAATCATCCAAGAAGAAAACGTTTGTCTTGATTCATTGGTGCGCGACATTACGTATGCCCTTTTCCAGAATCAGAGGAGACTTTCTGTCCCGCTGGATTCCCGTTAATGCACCTAAGCTGTTTTCCAAAATACGGATGGATTCTTTTTGCGAGTCGTAGTTGCGTAAATAGGTCACAAATACTCCCAGCGTGTTCACGGGCGTATGGAAATGAACTTCGCTGTGGCACTTTTTGATGCATTTGGGCGTTTTGACAGTTTCGATTGGAGAATAAGTTGCACAGTCGTTGGCTGCGCTTTGAGAAACGTCTCTTAAATTTGTGTCGCCGTGACAATCATGTGACATGTTTTGGCTGTCCTTAACATAATGGGTTGGGAGAAATTCCCCGCAGCAATGGAGATCTGGTTTTGACACCCACCAACCAACAATTATTGCAGCCGTCTTTTTATATTGCCTTTCGAAGCACTTGTCGACAAAAAATTTAACTTGTGGGTAGTCAACACTCGTTTCTCGTCTTTAAGCCCAAGAGCAAATGAAACGGCTGCTTGGAATCTCACAGACGTGTAATGATTTTAGGCTCGGCTGCCTACCAGACAGCAAGCGGCGGCATTTAATTGAGGCTTCCAATTGAATGAGAGAATATTTTACGCCGCAGCTTGAATATGTTGCTTTTTATTTTGTCATATTTACCAATATTTTTGGGGTTCCCCTTACATTTTATTTAAATGGAAGCCAAAAAATGGGATTATTGATAGTGAAGTTGTCAAAAGTGATTCTTCTATGAAATAGTGTAGAACGTCCAGCAATGTTAGTTTTGTCCTTTTTTTTTTTTTTTTTCTGCCGCTAAGTCATCGCCGCTAAAGCCTGGCCTCTTGTCATTCTCAACACAAAACCGATTTCTCGGAATCATGCCATTATATGCGATGGGCATTATCTCGAGCGATGGGGTCTTTTATTCAAGTACTTCTCCCAATCTTGGCTAGAGGGCTGATATACCAGCAAAGTCAAGTTGTTTATGAGCTTAGAAGCGTGATTCATGTTTAAGAGCATTACTTAGCACGTTAAGTGGCTTGGAAAAGAGCCCTTGGTGTACGGCCATTCTCTCCTATGTGTTTTCAATGACCTTGTGGCTAGAAAGTGTTTCTTACATGACACAAAGGGAAGTGTTTTTTTTTTTTGCAGCCTTATTACACGTTTCTCATTTGTCTTCTACTGCCGTTTGATCTGGTTGTCCTTTCTCAGATTGTCTGTTGCCTTTTCTCTGGACTATCCCACGATGTTCAAGCCACAGTTCCCACAAGCCTCGGGGCCACAGCTGAAGCCGCTCGCCGGCTCTCCCTGACCTCCCGGCGTTGTGCTGCGGAACAGCTGTTCCCTTTACACACTGACACACACAGCGGCACGCAAAGACACACACGTGCACCAGTCGAGCGGCGTGCTTGGAGGGAGGCCCGCCGGCCGGGTTGCTTAGCGCACACACGAGCATATGCGGTCTGACACGAACACGAAATCTCGCCACTCATCTCTCACGAAAAGAGATGCTCGTTATCGTGCGTGTTATTGTAACCCCGACATGGACTCGTGCGGTGACATCACACCGGTTGCACCTTGACCCAGACAGCTAACACACAGACTCGAAGCCCCCCGCCTGAAAACTGGAGCTTTTGTTCTTCAGGGTGGGGACTAGGGTGACCTTTGACTTATGTTCCCTGACCCCACACAACTTTGGTGCCGCCGTCATTTGAGAACACGCCGTGTCATATGAGCAACGTGCAGCCGCCGGGGCTATTTGCGGCGATGACATCATGGGACACAAAGGAATGTCGATGGTCTCCCTCGAGCGTGCGACCGTTAAGTTAATGTGTGTAGCGAGTTCATTTATAATTATTCATAAGAGCTGAATGACAGAGACAAATGCAAATCAAAGGTCCTTGCAAAGGCTAATTTGCAATGCCTGTAAATGTCATGTTTGCTTTTTTTTTTTTTTGGGCCATACTCATACGTTGAGATTTATTTGACTCATTCAGAGCAACCACATAATGCTTTCACTCTCTAATCACCTTAACATTCACAAATAGTGCCTAGCAGGTAGTCTAAAAGCTTGCTCCCTGTATGTGGTTAATCTCATCAGTGCGTCACTACTAATGAGGCCTCTGATTTGATCCATTTATGCGCCATCCATGGTTCAAATGCTTAAATGTGGAAATCATTAAATGCTCCATTAAAGATATAATTCATATGTCTCAAAGATGCTTATTAAAAATTTTTTTTTAATTTTAATTAATTTATATTAGTGCATTTTATTTTGGAAAAATAGATTGTGGTGTATTTTCAGATTTTTTTTTAAATTAAGTAAGTGAATCTAAAATTGTTTGTAAGCTTTGTTATAAATAAATTACATTACATTTACACATCGTCGCCATATTAAATTTCAAAACGCAGCCGACCCGCCAGCACCGACTCGCCACACATACACACCTCGAGCGAGGTCACAGTTCAGCGCTGACAACAGCTACATGAGAGCGCCCTACACACAAATAAGCCGACAAATACAGACACACACACACAAAGAGACCGACACCAGCCCGGCCCGGAGTGTCGGCTGAATTTAAATGCAGACCTCCAGCTGACATCCATTTATGATTTATGAGAGGGTCCAGGTTAAGTTTTCGCCTTCTCAATACATGCAGTGTGAGAAGTTTGAAGAGCCCATCAATATTTGACGCGTCTCTTGAATATGTTTGCATAATTGATGGAAAAAAAAATCTAAATTGAATCATAATTGCATCATAGAAGACATTCTGTTCTCTTTCATTCTCATTATTTTCTCTGTCCTTTTGTATCCCTCTCTGCATGATACTTGTCTCTCATAGCCCATCCTTGTCATTTTTTCTCGTGCACACACACACACACCAAACACCTCCCTCTCGCTCTCAGACGGGTGCCGACAGACAATCAGTGTGATCTCTGGCTATGACTGACACATGGTGCTTGATGAAGCCACTGGGTACCCTATTGCTTTGCTTGCCTCTCTGCCTCTGATTGACAGCTGCCCCTCCACCCCTCCCCTCTGTGCTCTCTGTTGCACACACACATAGGCATACACACCCCAAATTGTCTCCAACCGCACGATGCTCCCCAGTGTCACAAAGTTGACGTGCAAAAACACATAAAAATCAAAAAGATTTATTTTATATATATTTTGTTAATTATTTATTTTATATATATATTATTTATAAAGTTTTAGTCTGTATTATTTTTTTATTATTATTATTTTTTATTTCTTTTTACAGCCTAAGTAGATATACTCTAACTTCAAGTGGCATTGCAATGCACATTTCCTAGTCCGACAGCAGAAATTTCCCGCTTTACAGTTTTCTTTAGCACAAGGTTGTCCTACGCAGACGCGAAACGGAACTGGGAACTTGTCTCTATGCCGACCACGTGATTGACAGATAATCTGCTCCACTGATCCGGCACTGGTTAAACAGAGCGACGGCTTTCTTCCGACTCTGAAAATAGTCTTGTCATATTACAGACGTTAAATTGCAGCAATGTAACATTACAAAGAAGAAATGTGGACAAATTACAGGCCGTGAGATCCCAGACATTTTGGATTTCTCTTTCTCTCCATGCAGAAGGAGACCCAGCTGGCTCGAGGACACAATTACATTTTGATTTGAAGAGTCTTCAGAGGGAATATATTAGAATGTGTTAGCAGACAGGAAATTAAAGGTGATTAAGTTTCTGCTCACCTATTGGCACAGACCGCAAGCATTGTTTGCCTGCAGATGGGGCCTCTGCGATGGTCATTTATGCTGAAGCTTGCGGTTTTATGGATACAAATGAACTTCGGTTTCGCTTCAGATTAGCAATTTTTGTTTTTTCTTCTATGCACAGGTATGCGTTTAGATGAAAGGACTCCGAGTCCAGCGGCCTTCTCGTTTTCAGTGGCTCTGATGACAAAATGTGTCAGTGTTTTGAAAGGAAGACACCGCAGAACACGCGCTGACATGTCTAAATCTGAAAGCGCCTCGCACTTTTCGGAGACACGAATGGAGAAAACGAACAGGCATCCCCCCCGGGGGGCCATCTGGATGTGCCGGCGTAAGAAGGCACAGCTGGTCCCCAGCGAGCATCCACCCCAGCCCGGACCTTTTATATCTGCAAGATCACACAGCGCGGCGCCAATTACTGATTGAAGTGTGTTTGTGTGCGCACACGTGTTTTGAGTGTGAACCGATTGTTGATGTAGAGGAGCAATCATCCAGCTGCGTGCAAAAGACAAATTTACCAAATCTGACCTCATGCCTGTCCCCCTTGTGTGCAGTTTGGAATTCTAATGCCACGTCGCAGGGGGGGGGCACATTTTGTACATGCATTGCAGCTAATTTATGTTTCTAAGTCGGACGTCGGGAAAAAAAAATTCCCGTTATAGACTTTCCGTAATCCAACATCCTGTTCCATGCAGACGCTAAATGTAACTGAAGACTGGTCTCCTTCCGTTGTCAGCGGTATAAATGCGATGGGACAAATTGAGAAGATTGCAAGGATGAAGGCATCAGAGTGAATTAGTATCATGTCAGGAAGACGTCTTATCGGGCTATTTGTACGATATTCAGACTCACATCTGAGGTAGATCAGAATCACTCTGAGTGAGTGGCTGGAGGGCAACAAGCACCCCTGCTGACTTCAACTGATTGACTTTGTCTAAGTGCTTAAGTCTCCTTGTGAGTCCTTTTACGTGTCTGTGTTTTTTTTGTTTTGTTTTTTTGATTTAATCTTACATGGCCGGCAGCCACCACCTTACCAGGCCAAATACCGCACCGACTTGGAAAATCTTTCCCATCTCATCGAGCCACTTGGAGTGCCTGGGACTTTCCAGGAAACTTGTATGTACCTGTACGATAAATGAGATTAATGTTACAGGGGTTCGTAGAGGGGAATTCTCCGAGACGCATAGGTTAAGATGGAAAGTCGGCTATGGAGGGAAAAATAAAATAACAAAAAATGTTCCAGGTTAAGATCTTAAGTAAAAATGTCCCCTGAAGTGAATGTCACATCAAGTTTAACTCATCAGGAATTTTGATACAATAGCTTCTTTCAATTGTTTCAATGCTAGATGAAGTTTGTCCTGAACATCCTTTAAAAAAAAAATGCCTCCAGATGTTTCACAGATTTATATGTCTGCACTTGTGGAGTGCATCAGACATAAACACATGAATTTTCCCACCTTTGCTTTTTTTTCATAAATACTCATTGACATAATCAAATGCATGCCTGAAGCGCATACGTTTTCATGCCGGCTCAGTGTTGACATTCAAAATAGAGCTAAGTTTTGATTGGCACTGTCAGAGAGCTACGTTGCGTTTGCAGTCAAGCGGAAAAAGCGCACGGGCAGCCGAGGAATCGCATGCCTCATTTCAAGCAGATCTTAAAGCTATTTAAAGATGAGCAGTGAAAGCTTCTCACTCTTAATTAGAAGTGCTGTCATTAAAAAGTTAGCTGAAGACTGTGACCAATTTATTTCTGAACTTTAAATTATATTCAGTATATATATATATATATATATATATATATATATATATATATATATATATATATATATATATATATAGTCACAAACTTTTTTTTAATTAGCTTCTATGAAATATTTAGAAAAAAAGTATTATTAAAAAAATTATATTTAATATTAAAAAATATTTTAAAATAATAATTTTAAAAAACTGTTGCATCCCGCCTCTTTTACCTCACTCAGCCTGCACATCTGTTCCAGTCTCCTGGGAACACGCAACAATATGCTTCAACTTTGATAATGAGCATGAAGCTCGTTTTTAATTACTTCTGGAATCTGCTTTCTTAGACTGTTTGGGAGTTATTTGCAAGACAGATGTGCGCATCTGCGGCGAGGTGACATTTATATTTATAAGCTTTTTGTTTACAATTACTAAAAGACCAGAACGGGCTTTTTCTTTCAAACACAGACGGGGAGCTTTTCTGTAGAGATTTGTTTTCGATGATAAAGCTTCATGAGTACAAAATGAAACAAATGGTGTCCTGGGCTGGAAAGTACACACACACAAATTAGGAGGGGAGCGAATGGTCTGGGCGAGGGCGTGATCCCTGCAAGCATTCTTAATATGCAACAAATTGGATCTTTCAGCTGGCGCCGGGTTTTGAAGCTTCGTATTCAAGCAACTGGAGGCGATTAAGCATCTGTTGGCTAGCCGCCCGGCGCCGAAATCATCTCGGCTCACTTCTAAAAGAAAAAAAAGAAAGCACATGTCATTTTAGAGAAAAGATAATGATGCTAAGATGATCACTACCAGATATACGTAATTAATTGAGTATTTTAATGATTCAAAAGTTATTCGAAGCAGCTCCCACTATAATGCAGTGCACAGTTAGCTGTCTGTATCATGGCTTGTCAAGATTTGGCTTCCTCTGAGTTGATTTGATTTTACTCTGCGCTACCTTGACTTGGGAGTTTAATTTATTCCGTGACCCAGCTTCTAATTCAATTTAGTAGTATATCAAATCAATTTTTGCCATTGACATGGATTGAGATGTCATTAATCCGTTCTAGTCCCTTCCAAAAAAATCAAAATTATTTTTCCTTGCACTATACTTTCTGTTAATAACTTTAGTAAGATTTTTTTTATTTCTTTTTATTGTGTATAAATAAATAATTATTGCGTTCTTCCAAACTAATGCTATTCCCCTAATGAGGCTGAGGTCTTATCATTTGTGGTTAGAGCAAATTGCCCCCCCTCCTCCCATTTTGTACCAGTTGGCACAATTAGCCAACAATCAATCCCACACGATCGGCAGAGTGGCCAACGGTTTGCTCTCGTCCCCATCCCAAGCTGGTGGCAAATCGCTAAATGAGTCATGCTGAACCGAGGATGGCTTTTGTTGCATACTCGTGAGTAAAATAAAAAGGTCAGCTAACACCTCCAGGGGTGAGTGGTGCTTTTCTTTCAGCCACCACAAGGCCTCAAGGACAAACACAGCAAAAGAGCTATTGTCACACAGCCCCGAAAAAAGGAAGCCAAGTAAAACAAGGCCGACATCTTATTTTCGGAGTCAACAGAGTATGAGAAAGCAATGAGGAAAGGAGCTGTGGGAGGCAGGAAGAAGCTAAAGCCAAGGTGGATTTACACAGTATGATGGCTCATCCTATTTTAGTCTTCCACCTGGACCTTACACATTGAAAAATCTCAGTTCTCTCAATTTTGGTTTTAATGGATGAAACACACACTTGATGATGTGTAGCTTGGGCGCGTTCACCACTTTGTCAAATGCGCACAACGGTGGGCATGAAGGTGTAAATGAGGGTGGGTTGTTATCACGCGCTGTCACGTCCCCGCTCTTCATTAGTGCTAAAGAACAAATGCGGCACTATCCCGTTGGTTGCGTAAATCTCAGCGGTGCTGAACGGCTGCCATGTGCGTCAGATTACGGCGCCAGTCGGTCCTGTAACCTTCACTTGGCATCGATTCGTGGCTAAAGATTTTCTGTTTTTCTTCTCTCTTAATCCTTCACCCCGTGAGTTTATGATGAAAATTGTGGATTCATGATGTGGCGGGCCGTATCTGGCTCCCCGGGCCTTGAGTTTGACACTGACGGGCGCTCAATGCGAACATCTTGCACACACAAAGCGCGTGGTGGAAGCAGGTGTCACTCTCAGCTCATTACGCCTGGCAGGGCCGAGCACCCTGTTTGGTGAGCAATAAGACACACCTCAGCGGAGAGACGAGGGTGGGAAGAAGCGTTCTCCCAACCCCCCTGCTTTTAGAGATAGAGGGATTGAGCAATGCGCCGGGAGGTGGAAGCGAGCATGTTGTCGGGAGATATGAAAAGGAGTCAAATGAGTGGAATGAATGGAAGTGGCGAGGTATTTCACTTCATTCCAATTGGGTCACCCTTTCAAGAATTCATCATGTGCGGTCAAATGGTCTTAGCGATGATGCTTAGCGTGTCTGCCTCGTAGTCAACATGTCCTTGTGAAGCATGTTCCCCCCCCCCAGGCTCACATGGATTTCCTCCAGATTCCCTCCCACGTTCCAGAAACATAAATGTCAAGACTCCAAAGTGTCCATTAGCGCTTGTTTTTATTTCAACGCGCCTCGCAACGAGCCCGGTGACGATTTAGCCACCGCAAGCTCAACGCAGGAAATCGAATAGTAGGATTTAACCTTTTGACCTCTGTGTTGTGTCTCTGCAGGTATGACTACAAAGAGATGCTCCACAACTCCACCTTCTGCTTGGTACCCCGAGGCAGAAGGCTGGGCTCCTTTCGCTTTCTGGAAGCCCTGCAGGTAAACATTCCCACACACACACTCACACCACACACACACACACACAGGAGAAAGCATGCTGTGATTCATACCCACAAGCCACGTGAATAGCAATTTTCTCTTTCACTGGTAACATTGGTAATTGTTTCACTTTGATTGATGGACCAATGGAAAAAAATGTCATCCCCCTATTAATACTACCATCTTATAGAGACTTTTCATTCACACATTATTTGTTATCATTTTTTTGTGTGTGTGTTTTGCGAGCACACTTCAATGCTTTGAAAGCATTTATTTTCAACATATATGCCGCAAGGCTGTTCAAACACAATGCCTGCTGTAAACGATCTGAAGTAAAAAAAGCCCATTCAGCATAAGAAGTGATAAATTGCATCATGGCTTTTCCAGCTTCCTCCATTTGTAGGACTTGTACATTCCTGCTGCACTGTCCTTTACCTCATCTAACCATAAGCACCTCATAAATACACCCATCTGCAATAGTCACACGGCACCGCTGTGTATTTTTAAACACGCTTGACTTTCACTATTTGACTCACTGGATGCATCGACTTACTGTTTAGACTAGGGAGAGGGAAGAAAGAGGATTCGCAGGCTGTCTTCGAAGGGCAAAGCAATTCTTACCAGAGGCAAACTGTGTGCGCGCGCGCGTGTGTGTGTGTACACGCGAATATGTGTGAAGCGGATGACCGCCGAGCCCGAGGGCCAGTTGCGGTCGAGGTGACACCTTTACGTCCCGGGAGCGACAGGGTCGTCATTACGTCAGACTCACAAACACACACACCAGCTGCTCCCGTGTCTCCATCCCAACTCTTCCCAAAGGTCACATTCAACCTCATCACAACTTTTTTTTTTTTTTAAATTAAACAATCAAAATAGAATTATTGATATTGCTGAGTCTGACGGCTTGCAGGCGGCACTTTCATTTGCATGCTGCTGAGATGCACAACTCGGACAAAAGTAGTACGGCGCCGCGCCGTTACTTTTAATAGACTAAAAATAGAAGCTAGGTTGGGGTTTTGTATGATGTATGGAGAAAGAGGGGAAGCGAGGGAGGGAGGGAGAGAGGGGATAAGATTGATGAGGTGTGTCTCAATACTTTTGTCTAAACAATAAAGATGCAGTTCCCTTGGGCAGCCTCCATTTTTCCTCATTACAAACAATCAATAGGAATCCAAATTGATATATTGAGTGTCCTTTTTTTTTTTCGGTCAAATCCTAAAACCATCGCCCCGTTATTCGGCACGCCGACAGGATCCAGGTCGTTTTTTGCATTTACTTGCACTCGCCGTCATCATTCTTTGTTTCCAGTAGCAACACAATAGCGCTTTTCTTTCCGCGCTGGCGCTCTGTGTAGCGTACACAACATTAATTCTCCTCTCGGGAGCACATATTGACCCAGCAACAACACCTGGATCTGTAAACTACTGTTTGTTAACCTGCTCCACATTTGGCATTTATAAGGCCGGGTGATGTGTTGATGCGGCTTTTACGAGCTTGTTTTTGTGTCTCCCGTGTGACTCAAGAATCGTGTCATATAACTAGGAACACACAGAGATTGTTAGTTATCGTAACGTAATCGGTAATGTTTACATGTTTGTGTTTACGTGGCGAAAGTGAAATCACAGCAGCTAGTGTCAAATTAATTTCAAAGCAAGCTTATTCGTTATAGCGGATTAATTGATCTGATCATAATAATCAATGTGGCCCAAGTCGTTGTGTTTTTGCAGGAGGCATACATATCCTGTCTGACTCTGCATATGTGTGTGTCTGTCAGGCGGCATGCGTGCCGGTGATGCTTAGTAACGGCTGGGAGCTGCCTTTCTCAGAGATCATCAACTGGAATACGGCAGCAGTCATCGGTGACGAGAGGCTCCTGCTGCAGGTAAATCAGCCGCAAACGGTCCCGGCGAGACAAACGGCAGCACTCCCAGCTCTGAAATAAAGCTGCCTATGACTTGCAAAGTGCTGAACGCTGCAGCAGGCTCTTTCTTCCTTTGAATTGATTGCACTATTGTTGTTTTCTTCAAGGCGCTTGTCTTCCCCAAACTCAATTGGGGCAGCGATAGCAAGTCCTAGAAATATCACTCAAGTCTCACTTTTTCTTACACCAGAGGGCAAGTAAATAGAATGAGCAAGTAGATAGAACTGTATAATATTCATGAGTGCGGGGGGGAAGAAAAAAAAGTAATTATATGCCAATTAAGTCTGAAATTTGAATCAAGTGCGGAGTAACATTGTTTGACATTGAGTCTTTCGGCATAAGAGGAAACTAATCTGAGCTCATTATCCCGTCCGGCATCTCACTAGAATCCTTTTAAATACTATATGATTATTCACTATATGTAATGGCTGTCAAACAAAATTTAAAATGACCAAACAATTTTGTCTTGAGAAATAGCATAGATGGGATAACAAATAGCACATCCGTTATAACGCAAATCAATTTCGAGCACAAAGGGTGCAGCAACACGTGTAAACCGACAATATGTCAATGCTGATTTTCTTTATCCTCTGCAAAAAACATCTTTTGTCCTATACTGAGGTAATCAGGCGCGCGAAACGCTTTATTTCGCTGCATGACTCTTATACTGCCCCCGGTGGCCGAGTGATGCACAGCAGAAGGCGCCGCAACGAAGAACAAAATCTAATTGACGTCATTATTACTTTGGTGTAAATTGGCAATATTTCGTTTGCAGGTTCCTACCACGGTGCGTTCCATCCACCAGGATAAGATCCTGTCGCTTAGACAGCAGACGCAGTTCCTGTGGGAGGCCTACTTTTCCTCGGTGGAAAAAATAGTGCTGACCACACTGGAGGTGAGGAGCCAACACATGCACCCATCCGCACCCCTCGCCATCAATCACCCTCTCAGGGGCCGCGGTGTCACCGCACATTCGATCAAATCTGGCTTTCGTTCCACGTTGTCTGGTCGGCGTCGTGCCGCGAGCGAGCCAAGCGGCGGGGGACGCTGTCATTTATAGACAGCACTTAAACGTAAAGCACATGTTCGGAAAGCAGCCAGAAGCTCACACTGGAATCCCATTTCATTAAAAATAATCTCAATAAAGAATCCGTTATTCTGTAGCTTGATGAATAGGGGGAAAAAAAAAAACGTGACTCACCGTAGAGGTTGGAGTGAAGTACTCATCCATTGATTCCCGTGCTCTTCACAACATTAGTGGTGCTTGTAGTCAAAGTGGTTGAAACAGCATCAGTGATAGCTGGAGCTGGAAAAGGCTCCGTCTCAACGGGAAGGTTTACATAAACAGCCATGGCCACACTCTTGACCTTTTACCTCAGTGAAACAATCGTGGTTTTGAAATGAGTTCCTTATGGAATCATCCATTTATAATTCTGCAAAAGTTGTATTACAAGCACATAATGCACACCTGCTTCACTTGAAAGTCATATAATCAAATAAAATATATATATATATATATATATATATAATATAAAATATCTATAAAAAATAATAAGTAAGTTTTCATTAAATATAATGACTATGTTTTTTCGACCGGTACATGGTCATGATCGAAATAATTATTCATGTCAAAAGGAAGAAATGTTGAAAGTCTAAAAGCCTTGTCATGTACGGAAGTAATTTCCAAAGAGTGTCACATCAGTCACAGCAACATAATTGTCGGTCATGCAAAGTGAAAGTGCGTGGCTCCAAGTGTGTCCAACATTTCCGATCATAATAGTGCACCGACTATTCGCAGGCGTGCTTTGGAATTCCTCGTTCTCGTTCTGTTATTCGGACTTTTTTTCCTCCCCACAATCCCTAAAAACATGCAGTTGAAGTTCTCTTCCACTGACCTCATATTTTATTCAACAGTAACCCAGTTCATGAAGTTTGTGACCGGAACATCTTCATCAAATTTGTTTACCGAGAACCGGATAAAGGCTGCGCTTAATAATCCTTCCTCTCGTCGACTTCCTCTCCTGCTCATAAGAAAATATCACAGGTTTAATTTCCCCCTCGTACCGAGTCACGCGGGAATGCCATTTTGTTGCCTCTGCAGCTTTTCCGCACTCTCAATCTGTCATGGCTACAGCACGGAGATCCCGTTTGATGTCGTCTATCTCCACGTCGTAGCTTTATTGTTCGCTAGCACGCTTCACGGCGAGGCGTCATTGTCGCACGCACACACATGCGGTCGAAAGCACATCTCCATATGTCAAGGTTTGTCAGCTCAGATCCACCACCCAGGCGCAACCTTGCCGTTGTCACTCTGCGCTAAAAAGCAAGGTGACTCAGCGTATGCCGGCGTTCGGAATGCGGCTCGGCCTTAATCCTGACTGACTGTCCTGTAAAAAGTAGGAGGTGAGCGCGGGGCAAGAGCGGGGCCGAGAAGGGCTGACATATGTAAATGGCGTTGCCGTGGCAGCCCCGCAGATAACAAGCGACATGGTTAATTCATCCCGTCGACCCTACGACCGTCCACGCTGAATCCAAATCTCCTTAAGGGCCGCTGCACATCGAGCCAACCTGACTAAACGGTCACGTTGATCGCTGTATCGCGTTTGATTCGAATCGAATCAAAGCATATATCGAACGCGGACTTCAATGCACTTTTCGTGACCCGTCCACGTCCAGCCCCGAAAGTGCAGCGACGGGATCGTCCCCGCCTTTCCTGCAACCAATCACACATCTTGCCACCAATCTCAAGGTCAAGACAGTCAAATGTGAGTTGCTGGTACGTCTATTAAAGGCCACCTATTAAAGGGCAACTCACTGCGCACTTCCCGAGAAGCAGGATTTATCTGTCATGCTCTAATTGGTTGATTGTGGCTGTTGGGAGGTGAGATTGAGTCGTCCATCACGTCGCGACTAAGGTTCTGCTGACGGGGGAGGAGCGGCAGTCAAGCGAGCCAAATTGCCCGTCGTAAGGTGGAAAGGCTGTGGCTTTTTTAGGTGGCAGTCAGTGTTTTGAGAGATAAGTCAATGGCCGCCGCGTTAATCTTTCCGGCGAAAGCAAATGAAACCGAGCTCGGAGGGTGTTAAAAAAAGCTCAGCCCTTGCATTTTTTCCTGCCCCTCACTATGAAGAATCTTTATGTTGCTTTGTCAATATTATCACGGTGGGGCCCTTCCAGCTATCATAATAACTTTTTTTTTTTTACACATTCCAAATAGCTATCAGCTGCTCAGCCGTCGCTACAAATCACCGGATTCTCCTCTGAGTTACCAAGCCAGCAGCCATCACCTCCCCTTTTCAATAGCGGCCATAAAGCACGGCCCCTAAACCTGCGCCTGTTTTACTGAAGCAATTTAGCTTGGCTCAAGGGCAAGGTAGCAATATCTCTGTTCTCTCCCCGCCTGTTCGGGAAAGGCCGAGGCCGCCGCCGCCGCCGCCGCCGCGGGGAGACGGCCGAGAGAGTAGTGGCCATTCTGCTGTCTGACTCTCTGAGTGAATGCTCCATTTGGACTCAGAAAGGATTCAGGCGGCCCCGACTGACTTCCTGCTTAGATGCAACTGATGATATTGTTACTGGAACGCCGCCATACTATGTGAGTGTGTGATGTGGCAATGCAGATACATTCTGGAGCCATTAAAGCCAGTGCAATCCTGCGCGTCGACTAAAAAGCCGTTGACGCCATCGAGAGTCGCTGCTGAAGCAATAAGAAAAAAAAAACGGATTGCTTTGTAAGCCTCTTTCAAACAGTCACTTTTTTTTTTTTTTTAAATGGATACGTAGGATCCAATGTTCTGTCAAACTATGTCATTCCCATCATGTATGAGTGGAAATAAAAAATGCTCTCCTGCCATTTGAAATGCCATCCCTCGAGTCCACAGGGTCCTTCCATTTTATTCTCAAACGATGCTAATGTATTCACATTGAACACAGCCGCCAAGCCCTTCAACTTGGAAGCACCTTAACGTCGTAAATTAAAGATGAACGCCTTATTAGGAGCCTCGTATGTGATGTTTCCCCTGTTCTGGTTGTTTTCCCAGATCATCCAAGATCGCCTTTTGGAGCACAGTTCCAGGAGCACCCTGATGTGGAACACTCACCCCGGGGGGCTCTTTGCTCTGTCGCAGTACTCCAGCTACCTAGGAGACTTCCCCTTCTTCTACGCCACATTTGGTCAGTAGCACGCCTTCAATTTGTCTTTGAACATCGCACTGGATTGTTAGCGTGTACGAAAGGCGGCGAGTGAATTTATTTTCCTCAGCTTGTCTGAGCAGTAGAAATATACGGCCTTTCGCCTTGATCGACTGCCCCCGTTGAGCGTAGCGAGCGGAGGAACGGCCCTTTGACGAATGGTTGTATTTGTCCTGCTGACTCACCGGCCTCTCCATCATGGCTTTTGAGTCAGCACTCGGCGCCGCCGTTGCGGTTCAGCAGCGCCGAGTTATCACCCCCGCGACCCGAGGACCTCTCGGGCCCCCCTCGCGTCTTCACTCCATCATTCCTCCACGCACACATTCATCAATACGGCCGGCTTTGACGAATAAGAGGGAGATTTACTGCGCTTTGCAGTCAAATAGACAGAAGGAATATCGTATAAACGTCCGTATTGGAAAATCACAAACTAGTCAAGTAGTGGGTATTAAAAGGCTGAATCAAACTGGCTGGTGATGATGCAGTAATCATTCAGCTGGCGAGATGTGCTGATTCCGTAATGTGGCCGATGGGATGAAAGCCAGAGAACGGAGCGCGCCACGCCAAAGACAGCATCCAAGCGTTCGAACAGCCTGCACTTGTGTCATTCCGCTTCAGTTTTGTCCCCCACCACCCCGACATGAATCATGTTTGTCGGTCTCCCGGCTCCGTTCAGATGGCTTTTTGAAACGACACTAATGGCTAGCAGTTGGTCGGCCGCGTTTTACGGATTTGCCTGATTTCATTTTTTAAGTCTGTCACGTTACGTTTCAGGTATTAAACCGTCTCCAAAGTTCACAGCTGTCATCCACGCCGTGTCAAATCTGGTGTCCCAGTCCCAGCCCATCCTCAAGCTGCTGGTGGCCGTGGCCAAGTCCCAGTACTGTGCACAGGTGAAACGTGTGTGTGTGTTTGTGTTAACGCTGATGGATTGAACCTGAACAGCGTTTTGTAGCTGTGGCGCATTTGTCTCCATGGCAGCCGAGCCCCCTTTCAGCACGGCATCGTGTATTGATTCCTGGGCTCGCTCCTTAACAGCATGGGAAATGAAATGGAATTTGCTCCCCAATGGCTGCATGTGTGTGTATGTGTATATGTGTGTGTGTCTCCCTTTTTATTCACTGTGCAAGTTTCTCAAAGAAAGTGAGTTTCAGTGGAAGTGTGTTGGTGCAGGATGGTTTGTAGTGAAAAAAAACAGAGATGCAATGAAATTATCAGTCTATTTTTTTTTTTTTTTTGCCTAAGAGTTTTGATTGACACTCTCAGAAGACGCTGGAATGTTCATGGTGCATATTTTACAAATAGAAAAACTAATAGCAGATTTTTAGTTCAAATGAGTCATCAATTCATCTATTTTCCTGTGCATTTATTCTTCGTATCCTTCACTAAAAATTGTGAAGGCTACCAAAATCACTCAATCAACTTTAGTACATTGCGGTAAGGTTAGTCAAAGGCGAGGTCAAGTTGTACTAGAGTTTGCTCCTGGACTGACACATAATTTATCATTCAATAGGATGAATTGGCAGAAGATAAATTAGCTTTTTCAAAGGTTGAATTGTGGGTTGCTGCTGTATATTTTTATTATTTGTACAAAGCTGCCACAGATTTAAGCATCCTGACTTTTTACTCCGTGGGAGAAAAATAATCGTCCTTATCATATGAGGTCTGTTTTTGTCTATTGAATATTCTGCAAACATTTGACCTTTATTTTTTATTGCTCACCGACGCGTATATCGTTGGTAAAACAGCGAAAGGAAATACTGCTTAAAATGTTTCAGGCCGTGCATGCAGAATGAAGAACCAGGTACACAGCCCACCACTGCCGGGCTCCGAGTTAGATGAGGATATAAATAAATGAATGCAGGAGAGGGACTGGGAATAACGGTGAGGGTAAAAAGAAATCTAAATTTGATGTGATGACGGAATAAAGCTTCTGAACACACTTCGGCAGTTTTTGACATGGTGAACCTTCTGCGGAGAAAGACAGATTTCTTGCAGCCTTGATAGCGATTCGCTTTTTGTTCCCCGCGGTCATTGCCGTGCACACGCACGCACGCACGCGGTCTTGCATCCACAATCACACCATCGGCAGGCACCCTGAGAGAGCTGGCGAAGATGCCATCTGTCCTCCTAATAGAGCCGAAATAGAACCCGGTAACGCATTTTAGAACGTCGCCAGCATCGCCCGATGACGCCATATTGCAGTCGATCTTACTGCATGGAAGTAGTGGAAAACATGTCGAGAAAATCTCAAGTTAGCTCGAATTTGTTTGGAGTGGGAGCATAGCGAACGCCAGTTTATATCCAAGTAAAACAAGATAAGAGGAGGCTGAGCTATGAGAACGTACCAGCGCGTGCAAGTTTCCCAACAAGCATGAATGAACATTTTCATGACCCCAAACTTGACCCCAGAAAGTCATTTCCTTGTGTGCAAAAAAACAGGATGTCTTTTGTGTACCAAAAAATTTTTGGGCTCTTTAACATTCAACCAGGAATGTTGTTTCTAATGTATTTTGTTTTTTCTAGATCATTGTCCTGTGGAACTGTGACAAGCCGCTCCCCGCCAAGCACCGCTGGCCTTCCACCTCCGTACCTGTTATCGTCATAGAAGGCGAGAACAAGGTGAGCCTTTTTTTTTTTTTTGGATGACTTCAAATCATGGCCCTTGCAATATGCAGATTTTCACACTATATTGTTTTCGACTTCATCCAGTTGGAGAGCATTTGGGAGTTAATGAGTTTCAATTTGTGCTGCGCTAAAGAACAATTTGGGTGCTTTTAATTAAAACTCTGTAATAGGCCAAAATAGACTGCAACAAAATAGTATTGTGTGTAAGAGGAGGTGGTTGTCACGTCAGCATCGCTCATGCGGCGGTTTACCGACCTTATGGTTTACCTCCCTCTGTGGCTCCGAGTGGGCTGTCAGTCATAACGTGAAAGTATGTTTGTTGACCAACGATGGGATGTGTGTGTGTGGGGGGGGGGGGGACCTGTGTTACGCTGCGGTTGCGGCTGGTTGTGTTTACTGTGTGCTACCAAGAGAGCGAGAGGAGAGATGATATATTTCCCTTGCCCTATGCAAACTAATTGAAATGACATTTCACATTGAAAAAAAATGAACTCTTAAGTTTAGCAAATGTGTCCTTTTGTTGAGCTTTCACTGAAACTAAACCAAACAAAGCAACACTAAATATGAACGAAGTCAATTTAAAAAGCAAAACAAAAGTCAAAATGAAATAAAACGCCAAACTATTATAAGCAGCTTGCAATTTGCACCCAACGTTTCCAAGTGTGAATTAGTAATGCGGGAAGTGAAACAAAACAAAAAAAACAACAACTCCGTTTATTGTCTTTAGTGGCACATTTTCTCCAAATGACTGTGCACAGCTGTTACAAAAAGCTGTCTGGCCTTTGGCTTCATATTTATGACGCTAACGATTGTTTCCTCCCCCGTAGGAACAACCCGGCTCGACAAATAGAATTTGCAATGCGCTGTTTTTATGGGATTAACATCAATCCCATCTCCATCTTCTCCTTGGCCACAAGTCCGCTTAATGACCGCTTACCTCGTGACAATCCCAACGGACATTTACCGACCACATCGGTGGTCCTTTTTTTTTTTTTCGTCCGAGCCAGCCTTTTCTGTACTTTGAAAAAAAATGCTCAGAGGCAGATTCTTGCTGTAAGAGCGAGCTCACATTCCGGGAAGCCCCAGGCTAATATGTCGCACTTCTAACGTTACAAACCACCTGGGGTTTGGAAACACTCGCCTCTCATCCTCTCCCTTTCCTTTTGTTATTCTGCCACTCCGTTGGTCTCGCTGTCATTACACACACACTTGCGCACACTCCCTCCTGTGCTACTAGTCCACTCAACTTTGTCTGGCTGTCTGGAGAAGTAGCGATCCTGGAGAGGGGTGATGGCTTTGTTTTGTTTCTCTTATCGTGCCCGCAGGAGATAGCAGGCGTAATGATGACACAGCGAAGCCTCATTTGAAGTGAGTGGGAGGGAACACTTCTCCTGTCTCCTCTCCATCCTCACTGTCTCTTTCGCCCTCTGACGACAAGGGCCGCAAGGCAAACACTCGGATGAAGTGTGTGAAATCAGTGCTGGGGCGATTACGGGAGGGGGGAAAAGAAAAATCATATTTCCACTTTTACAAAATGAACCTATTGTTAAGTATTAAGACAGCTAGAAAAAGAAACATTTGATGTATTTCATCTTTTGTGCTCTTTGTACGATTCAATGGAAAATTGCAAATTGCTCCCTCAATTTTAAAAGCATCTAAATTGGCTTTGTATTGAGAACAATTTCTCAGAATTTTTTTTTTTTTCCCAAAAAAATAATGCCTTCAAAAGGAACAAACTAAACACATTATTTACGACATTTCTGCTTGTGCTTGTCAGCTAACAAATTCTACATAAAATAATTGTGAAACTGAAAATAACAAAGCAAAAAATGATTTCATGAATTTTCCAACAAAACCCTCCAGGTGTTTTAAAAAATAAAAAGTCAAATGACATTGAACTGCAATGGTGTTTTAAGAGGTGCACAGCCAGCAATTGCAAGATTCCTTGGGTTTTTCGTTTAAATCGTGTTTAGTTAAATATGCGTGCCCATCACGGTGCTGCATTTCTGAGATGTCTCCTTTTGTGTGGGAGGCTGACCACACACACACACACACACACAGAGGGAGGGAGTCTGCTGCGCTCCCATCTGGGTGCTTTTCAGCCAGGCTGATCCAAACCACCCACAAAGCTCCATCACTTTCATGATACGGTATATATAAAGTATTGGATTATGGAAGCCTGTATCAGCACTCCATCGTCGTCGTTGTTGTTATTGTTGTCAGTAGAGCAAAAAATATCTGCTTAGTGATGTCACAACTTGTGTCCTCCAGATTCATTGAAACAGCTGATTGATTTCAGTGGGTTGAATAAAAAGAGCACTAATCCTGGATGATCTATGGAAATGGTTGACCTCACTTTGCCCCACGTCTCGCTTTGCAGGTGATGAGCAGCCGCTTCCTCCCTTACGAGGCCATCGTGACCGATGCCGTCCTCAGCTTGGATGAAGACACGGTGTTGTCCACCACGGAGGTGTGTTGACGTCTTGCAAATGATTTCCGATCAGGCGACTGAAGGTCACAGTGGCCTTCTCGGTTTTCTTCTTCTTTTCCAGTTTTAGAAGGAGTTAGATGTAGGAAGTCAATTTTGCGCTGAGGATTTAGATGGTCAAGTTTCCAAATAGCCCAATGATGCTTGATGGGATTAATCAATATGCAAGAAGAACCATCTGGTCAATCGAATCTTGCATAGGTCACATCAACTCATATGGCCTTGAATAACAAATGACGTCTTTCTTGTCATTCAAATGACCTTTTCAATGTTGCAAGGAAAAAATGTGTTGACCAAATTGACACGCAGTTCTTATCATACGTTTCTAATGTCATCTGTGGTTTGTCTCCAGGTGGACTTTGCCTTCACCGTGTGGCAGAGTTTTCCTGAGCGAATAGTCGGCTATCCGGCGCGTAGCCATTTCTGGGACGGCAACAAGGAGCGGTGGGGTTACACCTCCAAGTGGACCAATGACTACTCCATGGTGCTGACGGGCGCCGCTATCTACCACAGGTAGCGTTAAGTGTCATTATGGTTACCTCATTATGACGGGGAAAAAAAATCATTTGATGGACGAGTCTGGTTCCTTGCAGGTATTACCACTACCTGTACACCAACTACCTGCCCTCCAGTCTCAAGACCATGGTGGATCAGCTGGCCAACTGCGAAGACATCCTGATGAACTTCCTAGTTTCTGCCATCACCAAGCTCCCACCCATCAAAGTCACACAGAAGAAACAGTACAAGGAGACAATGATGGGACAGGTGAGGCAGCAACATCTACAGGTTTTTTTGTGGCAGCTCTTAGAAAGCTGTCCAAATAACTCACAAATGCTGCTAAACTTCTGTTCAAATGGAACGTGACCCGTTGAGATGTTTTGGATCGAAAGAGCTTTTGATTTCGGAAAGCTGAAACACTGCTGTGCATGTGAATGTTTTTATTAAACGCATGTTGAGCTGAATATTAATTTCAATTTCATTTCCCCCAAAGTCTTCAAGGGCATCTCGCTGGGCCGACCCGGACCACTTCGCTCAGCGGCAGACGTGCATGAACAAGTTTGCCAGCTGGTTTGGCACCATGCCGCTGGTCCGCTCCCAGATGAGACTGGATCCAGTCCTGTTCAAGGACCAGGTGTCCATCCTTCGGAAGAAATACAAGGACATCGAGAGGCTCTGACAGGACCGGCACCCCCTCGGGGGGGACCCTACCCTGGGGGGAGGCGTGAGGGCGGGGGACGATGACGCCGTGCCGCCGTGTTGCTGAACAAATGTTTGGGAGTTCAGAAGAAGAAAACGAATGGAGACGCAAAACAGTGGTTTGGATAGAATATTTTTTTGGCGGATCCCTACAAGGTGACTCCGAGCAATCCGTATGGCATCGGGGCGCGATTGCTGGACTTGTTGGTGCCCGAACCCGACCCCCAACACTGCTTTATCGCCTGATTTGATTTTTGTACAAATCAGCTGCTGTCTCTGAAAGGGTTGGCATACTTTTTAATTTTTCATTTTAAGGACATTGAGGTCAGTATATCCTGATCAGATTAAAAAAAAAAAAAAAATCATGTTTCCTCATGTTCGCCACTATTGAAAGCCTGAAATCTCATATCCTGCTCTCAGTCCTGTGGGGTTTATTTTTTTTGTTGTTGTTTTTTTTTACTAATGTGTTTCATTCCGAGAATCCTGTCCCCAATCGTAAGTTGAGCCGAGTACATTTTCCCCCCCGTCCTTTGCAGATGAGCAAAATGAACATTTTGTGATGAAATGAAGCAAAAGCTGGACGTTCTAACCCAAATTGCCATTTCATCCTGCTTCGTTGGCCTCGAGTGTAACTTGCTTGCCGGCCTTTTTAGTCTTTTAGCCATCACCGTCATTTCCTGGGTGTGCCATTTTTTTGGACATCAGGTCTGCCTTTAGAATTATTTATTGCACATTTTCGCCACCTGTATTAGTTTGTGACACCTAGTTGCCCCTTTAAAATGCCCCCTCTGTCCAGCCATAGTACATATATATATATGTATATTTCTATACGTATATGTGTATTGCATTAATCCACACAATGCTGTCATGTTAACATCCAACAGTTTGCACCTTAATTGGCAGCCGGTCTTTTCAGCGACAAGATCAGAAGACCGCTCGGACATTTTGAATGAAAGAAATGTGCTTTTCGTGGCCTTTCTGTCAGGCAAAGCTGTGACTCACTGTCATTGTTATTTTGGAATATGCAACAGTGCCATATATAGCGTGATATCGGAAATGTCACATCAAATGCAAAGGGAAATGGGAGCTTTTCTTATTTGAAGTCATGGGAAAAACACATTAAATGGGTCAGCAATCATCATTATTGTAATGGGTTGAAAAGTATGGGGCGGCACTTAAAAATGAAACCATAACTTTATTCTAACACTAATATGACTTTTTTTTTTTTTCGGTGTGGATATCCAAACAAATCAACTGCATATCATGAAAGAAGCCCTGTTTTTGTTTTGTTTTTTTCAAATTGTGTTTTTCCCCCCTCTTGTCCTGTTGCTTTGAACGTGTGATTTGTTTTGTCGCAAAAGTGTTCATGAACAGCACTTTTTAGCATCTGTTCCCCATTGTCTTAAATCAACATTGAGCCTTTCTTCAAATGCCTGATTGTTCATCACAAAAATTTGCATATTCCACAGCTTTGCCAACAATTCCCTGCACTGTACATGAACATATTTATTTTTTTGTTAACGGGACTGTTTAGGTGTTACGTTCAGATGATCCTGCATTGTTAAGGGGAGTTAAAGTATTTATTCAGTTTTATGTTCACACGTCGATAAGACCGCCCAGCTTTGGTTTGTTTTGTTTGTTTTGCCTGGGAAACATCCATGGGAGTCCCGCTTGTACATTTGTCAGAGGTTTTTAACTTTGACGATCACATACGCCATTGATCTAAAATTGGATCGGGGCGCGCCATCTTGGCTCTCGGCGGGAGTCAAATTGTGAAAGCAGCTGCAGCAGATGGAAACATTCAGTAAACATCAAAGTTTGTGCACGTGGCACATTTGCCTCATTGTCGACTTCTTTTGTTTTTCTTTTACTTTGGGTGTCCAGAAATCAAAAGAATAATGTGCCAGACTATTGGCGTTTATCTTCATTTGTGCCTTTTTTTTTTGTCAACGTGAGTTCTTGCACTGCCGAGGAGCGTTTGTTGTCATGTCAACACAACACAAGCAACCACCCACCCATCTTTGTGTTTGCACACCATGACGCAACCATGTTTTGGATTATTTATCATCGCAGCCGTGATCACGTGATTTAGCTGATGTGTGAGGTCAAAGCGTGTGGCTGTCCTGATGCCTTCTCCTCTCCCCACCTCCTACTATGTAAAGACTTTTATAGAGGTTACAAATGAGATAGACAAATGATGATTTTGTAAGGATGATTTATAATAAAATAAACTCATTTGACGATACCTGCATCATTCGCCTGACTTGGAGTGAGAGAGAGAAAGAGTGAGTGAGAGAGAGAGTGAGAGCGAGTGAGAGCGAGTGAGAGAGAGAGAGAGAGAGAGAGAGAGAGACTTACTATATACATGGTCATTTAATTCATAAAAATTATTTAATTGAAAAAGCCTAGCTTTAAACCCTACTTTGAATTCAGTATGAAACCCTGGGTTGAAACCCTAACCCTAGCTTTAAACCCTACTTTGAAACCCTAACTCCAGTATGAAACCCTACTTTGGAATCCTAACCCTATAGCTTTAAGGCCTACTTTGAAACCCTAACCCCAGTATAAAACGCTGGGTTTGTAGGTTTGCCTCATATTTTGGCTGGAGAAGTCTTCCTGGGGGAAGACATGAACATTTGCACCAAATGTTGGACTCAAGTGGGATGTTCTAACTAACTCCTAAACCCATACTGGTTAATAACAATAATATTATTATTATTTTAATAAACATTAAAACCTGTTAAAACTTCTCTGGTGTTTTATTCCTTGTTTTTATTTTTTTCGGCATGAAAACAAAAATCTGCTTTAACTTTAACTGCTTTATATGACAATATGTATTTGTGTTTTACGTTCTGTAATGTGTTGGTGGCCCCAAAATAAAGGAGATTTGGTCATATTGATAGGGTATCCATCCAAACATGTTCGGTGTTCAAAGCTTCAACATCTAGTCCGAAGCAACCCTTTCCACAGTAGTCACCATGACAGGCGACCACCTGGTGGCGTCAGTGTGCCGAGCGCCGTTGGACGATCAGGAGAAGAAGATTTGAATTGACAGATGTGACGTCAGGGCTTTAGGTCAATTGAAGACAGGTGTGCTCAAGGGAAGTTATTATATGCCGGTGCCACCGAGCGCGTGTCATTTTCTCAGGTAAGGGAGCAAATGTTTGTCGTTTCTTGCCGTCGCTCACGACGGACGCCATGTTTATTTGTTGGAGGATTTTCACACAATTTAGCCCGTGAGCAAATGTTTGTAGTTTCTTACGATGCCATTTTTTATTTCTTGCAGCATTTTCACTGTCTTGGGAGTGCTTGAGGTTTGGGCACGGCACGGCACGCCACAATCGACTTTGCGTCGCGTCGCTTTGGTCGTTTTGCTGCTACGGCATTTGAAATGTCTTTCGCGTTTTTTTTTTTTAAATGCTGGCCAGCATTTTTTCATTCGTTTGCTTGTTGACGGCTCGTAAATGACGCCGGCGATAAGCGCGTGTTTTTCTGACTATAGGAATTGTTAGTTTGACTCTAGTTAAACACTTTTTTATCGTTTTATATCATGCGTGTGCCATTTCCGTATCATGCAAACTGATAAATATAACGAATTTGTTACGTCATGTCCGAATCAGACCAAATCCATTCAAAGATGGCGCCCGCCCGCTCTCGTTCCCTTACGCAACAAACATTTGCGCGAGTTATTTTCTCCCGTTTTGGACGCCGCCAACCTGGATCATCTGTCCAATGTGAGGTGAGTTGATGAATGATGAAATTAAAATATGAATTATAATCCTGAATAATTATCATAATTTACTACAATATTATGATTATATATTTTTTCAACTGCAAAACTACTTAGTATGTCTAAAATTAAAATATCTATTTTTGTTGCAATAATTTTGTTTCTTTTGTAGCACTAGAAAAGGCTGCCCAGCCAGCATCCTTCTATACAAAGCAAGCAGGAGGCTCATGAGGAGCTATTTCAGTGATGTTGAGGACACTGAGGAAGACAAAGTCAAAGTCAGCTTTATTGTCAAAAGAGTAGTCCTAAATCAGGTGAAAACGTGTTTTTGTCAAATTTCAGCTTCCCAACACACAATGGTTGTCAAGTTTTAGCTTCCCAGCACACAACTAACGGCTCTGTGTTTTTTGTAGGCTGCAAGAGGAGCCAAATGGGAAAAGTATAATTCCATATGAAAAAGCACAATGGCCTATCCAAAGGCGCAATGGCCTATCCAAAGGCGCAATGGCCTATCCAAAGGCGCAGTGGCCTGTCCAAAGGAGCCGTGGCCTGTCCAAAGGAGCCGTGGCCTGTCCAAAGGAGCCGTGGCCTGTCCAAAGGAGCCGTGGCCTGTCCAAAGGAGCCGTGGCCTGTCCAAAGGAGCCGTGGCCTGTCCAAAGGAGCCGTGGCCTGTCCAAAGGAGCCGTGGCCTGTCCAAAGGAGCCGTGGCCTGTCCAAAGGAGCCGTGGCCTGTCCAAAGGAGCCGTGGCCTGTCCAAAGGAGCCGTGGCCTGTCCAAAGGAGCCGTGGCCTGTCCAAAGGAGCCGTGGCCTATCCAAAGGAGCCGTGGCCTATCCAAAGGAGCCGTGGCCTATCCAAAGGAGCCATGCCATATCCAAAGGAGCCATGCTATATCAAGTCAAGAATCAAGCAGTGCGCTGTAAAAGGTGACGTGTGCTAATTATGTGCCCAGGAGGGGGCAGTGTGGTTGCCTTTGGTTATGGGTGCAAGAAGGAAAGGTTGCAGGTGTGGCCAGTGTTTGGGGCTCTGATGGTTGGTCTTGCTTAAGAGGTTGTGGCTTATCTGGATCCAGCGGTGTCTGGTGTTTGGTTGCCATTGACGGCTCACTTGGGGGAGGACGTGGTGACTTGGATGGAGACAAAACTGAACTTTGACGCGGAGCCCAATGTCCGATCTTGCCATATGATTTACCGAAGTCAAATTCCTTGTTTGGCACGCTCAAACATGGCGAATAAAAAACTCTTGAATCTTGAATCTTGAATATGACTTGTACCATTTTGTGTCTTTTTCTAACCTGCCGCTGTCGTACTCGCTGCGTTCTTTGTTCTCCCCCATCGGTGTAGGGCGGCGTTGGAACGAGCCGATCCCGAATGTCCAATTTTGCGGTTTGAATTGTGACGTTTTCTTTTTCTGACCTACCACTGTTGCACTTCATCTAAGCCTAACCCTACCACCACTGTGGTACTTGCTTTCTTTGTTCTCCCCTAGGTGTTGGAGCGAGACAGTCACATTGTGTCTTTTTCTAACCTACCACTGTCGTGCTTGATCGAAGCCTAACCTACCACTGTGCGGCCTTTGTTCTCTAGGTGTAGGGGACGGTGTTTGGGCGAGCCGGTCCACGAGGAAGACCTAATGATGCGAGCAGCTCATTGCATGTTCTGCCATTTGCAGGCCGGATGCAAAAAGGGGGACGCACGGCTCGATCCGGCCCGATCCGATCCGACCCGGCCCGATCCGACCCGGCGACGGTCTCCAAAAGCAGGTAGTCACTGTGCTCAAGTAAGAGAGTGACTGACAACTTGGGGTGCTCTTTGAGTTTCTAACATTTGTTTCTGTTTCTGCAGATGGAGACCGGGGCGTGACACAATCTGATCAGAGGTGGACTGACTGCTGTGGCATTGATCTGAAGTCGCCGAGTTCTGAGGGAGACCCGCTTCCCTGGAGGCGTCGACCTGCGCAGCGTCAACGTGTGAAATGGATTTTTTTTTTTTAATATATAAATTACACCAGCGGTGTCCCAATGTCTGCTTGAGGGCCGCATACTGAAACAAATTCAGAATTCTTTGACACAAATTCATGAAATCAATCACGAAATGTTGCCATTGATATTTTGTGCTACAAAGCAGTGTTGTATTCATTCGTATAGTGTGTTGATCAAGTTGCCCCGAGGCTGCCATTTGGACACCGATGGTGACATGTGTGTAGGGCTGCACGTGTATTGGAAAACTGCCATAGGGTGGTCTAGGTTATTGACATGCACTTTAAGAAAACAAAGAATTTTTTTTTCATGTGGCAAATGAAACATGTTTTCTTGCCTAACTATTTGTAATGAGTTAAGACGATAAGTCATTGATGTAAATTCAAGTTAACTAATCTAACTGATCTCATTGCGATCAAATAGTTCACCTCCATCCAAGAATTTTGCACAACTTGCCTCAATGCAGTGGTCTGGCCCAATACTGCCTTATCATTGATTTTCCAAAATGTTGTGCAGCCCTCATTGAGTGCCAAGCGCAAGCGACCGCGTAGCGACGGGATGCGCAAGCGACCGCGCAAGCGACCGCGCAAGCGACCGCGCAGCGACGGGATGCGCAAGCGACCGCGCAGCGACGGGATGCGCAAGCGACCGCGCAGCGACGGGATGCGCAAGCGACCGCGCAGCGACGGGATGCGCAAGCGACCGCGCAGCGACGGGATGCGCAAGCGACCGCGCAGCGACGGGATGCGCGAGCGACCGCGCAGCGACGGCAAGCGCGAGCGACCGCGCAGCGACGGCAAGCGCGAGCGACCGCGCAGCGACGGCAAGCGCAAGCGAGACTTTTGTGCTTGTCTTACAAGGTGGAAGAGACCATGTATGAAACGAAGAGCCGGTGGACGGAGGCCACCAGACCCGCGATTGGTCAGCGGGTTGCAAAGGAAGGAATCACCCAAAGAAAGCAGTCGCCAAGTGTTGAAGAGGAGCCTGATGCATGACTGGCCAAGGCTGGCCAGAGGCGGTGACACGGCAATCCAATCTGCAAGCGTAGTGTATACACTTGTTGGTTTTAATTTGATTTCCTTATTTTTATGCCGTTCAGGGTTGCCGGGGCGGCGGATGGGATGAGCGCCAGCCTGCACCCAGAGGGACCGGGCTGCACCCTCAAGACCAGGGAGGGGGCAGGTAATGTGTACGTTGACAGAAGTGAACCGCATGCAACTGAGTGCCGTTTGTCTTTGGCTATTGGAACTTTCCCCTTGCCAAAATACCACAATATGTCTGTCGTTCAGGATTGCCGGGGCAGCGGATGGGACGAGTGCCTGCAGAGAGGGACTGGACCGGAGCGCGAGACCAGAGGGTAGTAATAAGAATAAACTTTATTTGTATAGCACCTTTCATACAAGAAATGCAGCTCAAAGCGCTTTACAACAAAGAAGGAAATTGTAAGCATTGAATGCTTCACATAGGAACAGACAGAAAAAGAACATGAAGACATTAAAACAAAAACATGAATGTATGCATACACAATCAATAAAGTGAGCTTAAAATAGGAGCACGCTTTAACAGATAGGTCATGAGTATGTCCACAGAAATGGATCGCATGTAACTGAATGCAGTTTTTCCTTTTGCAGTTGCGTGAGGCGGAGGATGAGTCCAAACGTCAAATACCGTCCGGGAGGGGAACCCAACCATCGGCCGAGACGGTCGGGTGCGGGTGCGGCGAGGGCGAAGTGCCCAGCCAGTATTTAAGGAGAGTATAACTTTGTTTTTCCTTTTGTGCTTTCTTTCTTTCTTTCTCTCCCTCCCTCTACTTTTTCACTGGGTGTGCACACTGGCTGTCTGCATGATGCCTCTTTCTTTCTCAGCGCTGCGTCATTTTGCAATATTGTTTTGTTGTTGTGTTTTTTAATACATGAAGTGTGAACTGTTTGTACTGTAATTGTGTGTACCTCTGAACCTGAATTAAACTGTGAACTGAATTCAAGTGGTCCATTTTAAACATTGCCATGTGCAGTGTATCACTCATAGTTAAATGACAGCATACAAATTGGAATCATTTGAGACATTCTCAATAAGGCAATTGTAAAGTTAGTCTCGAACACAATTGACTTGTTAAACATGCAGTGTCAGGCTTTTTCTTTTATTTTTTTAACTACACAAAGAAAAGCTGCGTGCATTCTAAATTGTTGACAAAAGCCAAGTAGCCCAACACCCATAGATGCAAACGACAAGCGCAAGTGGACAAACGGTGACTGTTGTGATCAATAAGTCATCTTTAGCAACCCTGCTTTAAAATGGCCACCGAACTCAGAATCTTGCTTTATGTTGGTGCATTTTTCTGTATGAGTAAAAGCCTTTATTTTAATCTACTCCGAGCCATTTTTTGGTTTGTTTTGAATCATGCATCATGTGGGCATTCTTGTGAATAAAATCATCAGTGGTGTGTTTTCTTCCTGTTGGTGGTCTTGTAAATAAAGTCAACTCTGGTGTCAGTCATCATTCGCAATGCGCCTCAATCGATGGCGCATCTCTTGAATGTGAAACTTATTGCATGTTTTGTTACAGGGCTTGATGTCTTCATTGGCTGTCTGACTGCAAAAAAAGGCGGATGCCGTACAGTCCAGGCTGCTGCTAAAGTCAATTGAATTCATAAACATAGTGTGTAACTTCCAGGACCTTAGCTTTCAATTCAAAGCATAGTTGATCAACTACACTGCCAGCCTTGGTACATAAGGTCCTCTTCATATCGGCATCATTATGAAATGCATCGTATCAGACAGGCTAGATGAATTCCAAGTGCTGCCACCGAGTAGTGGCATATTTGCCTCAACCTGTCTAATGCTGGGTCAATGGGATGCATTTTGTTTTGCCCAGAGCAACCTAAGAAATACAGAAGTACTGCCGCTATCTTGCCAATGTGCATGTGTGTTAAAAGTACAAAAATTAATTTGCAAGATAGACTTCTAAACCACATGCTAGATATTTGTCTCAACCTGTCTGATCCTCTAACTGTACGCAATAATTTTTCACTTGAAACAAGTACATTGCAAATGTTAGTTGCCCCAATTAGACAGCTGGGTCAATGTGACCCGTCTTTTGCGGTTTATTCTGCCCAAAGCAACCTAACAAATATGCGTAAGTACTGCCCTATCTCGTCAATGTGCATGTCTCTGAAACAGTGGTTCTTAACCTTTTTGGAGGTACCGAACCCCTCTGCCATCCGGGGGGGGGGGCTAGCGGTGTGCCATCCGCGGACAGGGGGCGGGGCAATGACATACCACCTCTGCCGAACCCCTAAAGCCGACTCACCGCACCCCTAGGGTTCGATACCACACGCTAAAATATATTCATGTGATGCACAATGCATTCTTCTGAAGCTTCCTAAGATTTGCCAATTTGCGCATTGCTGTATTCGACCGCGAGGTTGCGGGTTGCCCGTGTATGTGCCTAACCGCTCGGCCATTGATACAACAGCAGTGGTTCTTTCTAGGTCTCCTCATGTCTTCAGCACTGCAAACCTTTGTGCCGGTACACCATATGAAGTAAATGACAGGATTGTTTTTTCTTTTTTTTTTTTTAAACCTCATCTAATATCTATCAAGCATACCAGATGGTGTTTTAGAACAGCCTAGAATAGTAAATTACAAAAAGTAAAAAAAACTTGTAAAGTTCTAAAAAGTTATTAATTCACTTATTAATCGCTGCAAGTGAGAAGTACAGGCAAATGTCTGCCTACTCATAGTCAACGCAACGGAGCGAATGTCGCAGCGCGGCGTATGCAGTAGGAGCGCAGGCGGCAGGTGGCGCAGGCGGCAGGTGGCGCAGGCGGCATGGAGCGCAGGCGGCGCAAGCAGCAAGGGTGGGGAATCGAACCCTGGATCTCAGGTGTTCAAGCGCAGCGACGGAGCCACTCGCCAAGCGTGGCGAGCTCGGCAGTCACCCCGCTTTCACTTCGAGTCATTCTTAGACGTTCAGTATTGCGCTCCGCGCGCGATGGGTAAGTACAAAAGGGAACAGACCGCCGCCGGCTGTCAGGTCACACTGGCCGACCGGTTAGTGACACGGCCTCTTGCCCCGTACAGTCCTGGTTCGATCCCAGGGGTGAGCACATTCACTGGCCCACTTTTGTAGGTGTCTGGATACATGCATATAGACTGCATATCCAAGTATTTATTTATGTGTAAGCACCCAGTGTGGCCCCGCCCGGAAGTGGGCGGAGCGATGCAGCTGGCCCCGCCCCCCGTCGAAATGGCCCCGCCCCCTGCCCTACTAAATGACAGTAGGGCAGGGGGCGGGGCGAAGCCCCGCCCCCTGCCCTACTAAATGACAGTAGGGTAGGGGGCGGGGCTACGCCCCGCCCCCTGCCCTACTAAATGACAGTAGGGTAGGGGGCGGGGCTACGCCCCGCCCCCTGCCCTACTAAATGACAGTAGGGCCCCGCCCCCTGCCCCATCAAAAGACAATTAAAAGTGTATAGAAAGACAGTAGGGTAGGGGGCGGGGCGAAGCCCCGCCCCCTACCCTACTGTCTTTTAATAGTGTATTGAAAGACAGTAGGGTAGGGGGCGGGGCTTCGCCCCGCCCCCTACCCTACTGTCTTTCAATACACTTTTAATTGTCTTTTGATGGGGCAGGGGGCGGGGCTACGCCCCGCCCCCTACCCTACTGTCATTTAGTAGGGCAGGGGGCGGGGCTACGCCCCGCCCCCTGCCCTACTGTCATTTAGTAGGGCAGGGGGCGGGGCTTCGCCCCGCCCCCTACCCTACTGTCATTTAGTAGGGCAGGGGGCGGGGCTTCGCCCCGCCCCCTGCCCTACTGTCATTTAGTAGGGCAGGGGGCGGGGCTATTTCGACGGGGGGCGGGGCCAGCTGCATCGCTCCGCCCACTTCCGGGCGGGGCCACACTGGGTGCTTACACATAAATAAATACTTGGATATGCAGTCTATATGCATGTATCCAGACACCTACAAAAGTGGGCCGGTGAATGTGCTCACCCCTGGGATCGAACCAGGACTGTACGGGGCAAGAGGCCGTGTCACTAACCGGTCGGCCAGTGTGACCTGACAGCCGGCGGCGGTCTGTTCCCTTTTGTACTTACCCATCGCGCGCGGAGCGCAATACTGAACGTCTAAGAATGACTCGAAGTGAAAGCGGGGTGACTGCCGAGCTCGCCACGCTTGGCGAGTGGCTCCGTCGCTGCGCTTGAACACCTGAGATCCAGGGTTCGATTCCCCACCCTTGCTGCTTGCGCCCCATGCTGCCTGCGCCGCCTGCGCTCCATGCCGCCTGCGCCACCTGCCGCCTGCGCCACCTGCCGCCTACGCTCCTACTGCATACGCCGCGCTGCGACATTCGCTCCGTTGCGTTGACTATGAGTAGGCAGACATTTGCCTGTACTTCTCACTTGCAGCGATTAATAAGTGAATTAAGAACTTTTTAGAACTTTACAAGTTTTTTTTTACTTTTTGTAATTTACTATTCTAGGCTGTTCTAAAACACCATCTGGTATGCTTGATAGATATTAGATGAGGTTTAAAAAAAAAAAAAGAAAAAACAATCCTGTCATTTACTTCATATGGTGTACCGGCACAAAGGTTTGCAGTGCTGAAGACATGAGGAGACCTAGAAAGAACCACTGCTGTTGTATCAATGGCCGAGCGGTTAGGCACATACACGGGCAACCCGCAACCTCGCGGTCGAATACAGCAATGTGCAAATTGGCAAATCTTAGGAAGCTTCAGAAGAATGCATTGTGCATCACATGAATATATTTTAGCGTGTGGTATCGAACCCTAGGGGTGCGGTGAGTCGGCTTTAGGGGTTCGGCAGAGGTGGTATGTCATTGCCCCGCCCCCTGTCCGCGGATGGCACACCGCTAGCCCCCCCCCCCGGATGGCAGAGGGGTTCGGTACCGCCAAAAAGGTTAAGAACCACTGTTTCAGAGACATGCACATTGACGAGATAGGGCAGTACTTACGCATATTTGTTAGGTTGCTTTGGGCAGAATAAACCGCAAAAGACGGGTCACATTGACCCAGCTGTCTAATTGGGGCAACTAACATTTGCAATGTACTTGTTTCAAGTGAAAAATTATTGCGTACAGTTAGAGGATCAGACAGGTTGAGACAAATATCTAGCATGTGGTTTAGAAGTCTATCTTGCAAATTAATTTTTGTACTTTTAACACACATGCACATTGGCAAGATAGCGGCAGTACTTCTGTATTTCTTAGGTTGCTCTGGGCAAAACAAAATGCATCCCATTGACCCAGCATTAGACAGGTTGAGGCAAATATGCCACTACTCGGTGGCAGCACTTGGAATTCATCTAGCCTGTCTGATATGATGCATTTCATAATGATGCCGATATGAAGAGGACCTTATGTACCAAGGCTGGCAGTGTAGTTGATCAACTATGCTTTGAATTGAAAGCTAAGGTCCTGGAAGTTACACACTATGTTTATGAATTCAATTGACTTTAGCAGCAGCCTGGACTGTACGGCATCCGCCTTTTTTTGCAGTCAGACAGCCAATGAAGACATCAAGCCCTGTAACAAAACATGCAATAAGTTTCACATTCAAGAGATGCGCCATCGATTGAGGCGCATCGCGAATGATGACTGACACCAGAGTTGACTTTATTTACAAGACCACCAACAGGAAGAAAACACACCACTGATGATTTTATTCACAAGAATGCCCACATGATGCATGATTCAAAACAAACCAAAAAATGGCTCGGAGTAGATTAAAATAAAGGCTTTTACTCATACAGAAAAATGCACCAACATAAAGCAAGATTCTGAGTTCGGTGGCCATTTTAAAGCAGGGTTGCTAAAGACGACTTTTTGATCACAACAGTCACCGTTTGTACACTTGCGCTTGTCGTTTGCATCTATGGGTGTTGGGCTACTTGGCTTTTGTCAACAATTTAGAATGCACGCAGCTTTTCTTTGTGTAGTTAAAAAAATAAAAGAAAAAGTCTGACACTGCATGTTTAACAAGTCAATTGTGTTCGAGACTAACTTTACAATTGCCTGATTGAGAATGTCTCAAATGATTCCAATGTGTATGCTGTCATTTAACTATGAGTGATACACTGCACATGGCAATGTTTAAAATGGACCACTTGAATTCAGTTCACAGTTTAATTCAGGTTCAGAGGTACACACAATTACAGTACAAACAGTTCACTTCATGTATTAAAAAACACAACAACAAAACAACAATATTGCAAAATGACGCAGCGCTGAGAAAGAAAGAGGCATCATGCAGACAGCCAGTGTGCACACCCAGTGAAAAAGTAGAGGGAGGGAGGGAAAGAAAGAAAGAACAAAAGGAAAAACAAAGTTATACTCTCCTTAAATACTGGCTGGGCACTTCGCCCTCGCCGCACCCGCACCCGACCGTCTCGTGTCGTGTCGGCCGATGGTTGGGTTCCCCTCCTGGACGGTATTTGACGTTTGGACTCATCCTCCGCCTCGTGCAACTGCAAAAAGAAAAACTGCATTCGGTTACATGCGATCCATTTCTCATGACCTATCTGTTAAAGCGTGCTCCTATTTTAAGCTCACTTTATTGATTGTGTATGCATACATTCATGTTTTTGTTTTAATGTCTTCATGTTCTTTTTCTGTCTGTTCCTATGTGAAGCATTCAATGCTTACAATTTCCTTCTTTGTTGTAAAGCGCTTTGAGCTGCATTTCTTGTATGAAAGGTGCTATACAAATAAAGTTTATTCTTATTACTACCCTCTGGTCTCGCGCTCCGGTCCAGTCCCTCTCTGCAGGCACTCGTCCCATCCGCTGCCCCGGCAATCCTGAACGACAGACATATTGTGGTATTTTGGCAAGGGGAAAGTTCCAATAGCCAAAGACAAACGGCACTCAGTTGCATGCGGTTCACTTCTGTCAACGTACACATTACCTGCCCCCTCCCTGGTCTTGAGGGTGCAGCCCGGTCCCTCTGGGTGCAGGCTGGCGCTCATCCCATCCGCCGCCCCGGCAACCCTGAACGGCATAAAAATAAGGAAATCAAATTAAAACCAACAAGTGTATACACTACGCTTGCAGATTGGATTGCCGTGTCACCGCCTCTGGCCAGCCTTGGCCAGTCATGCATCAGGCTCCTCTTCAACACTTGGCGACTGCTTTCTTTGGGTGATTCCTTCCTTTGCAACCCGCTGACCAATCGCGGGTCTGGTGGCCTCCGTCCACCGGCTCTTCTTTTCATACATGGTCTCTTCCACCTTGTAAGACCAGCACAAAAGTCTCGCTTGCGCTTGCCGTCGCTGCGCGGTCGCTTGCGCATCCCGTTGCTGCGCGGTCGCTTGCGCATCCCGTCGCTGCGCGGTCGCTTGCGCATCCCGTCGCTGCGCGGTCGCTTGCGCATCCCGTCGCTGCGCGGTCGCTTGCGCATCCCGTCGCTGCGCGGTCGCTTGCGCATCCCGTCGCTGCGCGGTCGCTTGCGCATCCCGTCGCTGCGCGGTCGCTTGCGCATCCCGTCGCTGCGCGGTCGCTTGCGCATCCCGTCGCTGCGCGGTCGCTTGCGCATCCCGTCGCTGCGCGGTCGCTTGCGCTTCCCGTCGCTGCGCGGTCGCTTGCGCTTCCCGTCGCTGCGCGGTCACTTGCGCTTGGCACTCAATGAGGGCTGCACAACATTTTGGAAAATCAATGATAAGGCAGTATTGGGCCAGACCACTGCATTGAGGCAAGTTGTGCAAAATTCTTGGATGGAGGTGAACTTTTTGATCGCAATGAGATCAGTTAGATTAGTTAACTTGAATTTACATCAATGACTTATCGTCTTAACTCATTACAAATAGTTAGGCAAGAAAACATGTTTCATTTGCCACATGAAAAAAAAATTCTTTGTTTTCTTAAAGTGCATGTCAATAACCTAGACCACCCTATGGCAGTTTTCCAATACACGTGCAGCCCTACACACATGTCACCATCGGTGTCCAAATGGCAGCCTCGGGGCAACTTGATCAACACACTATACGAATGAATACAACACTGCTTTGTAGCACAAAATATCAATGGCAACATTTCGTGATTGATTTCATGAATTTGTGTCAAAGAATTCTGAATTTGTTTCAGTATGCGGCCCTCAAGCAGACATTGGGACACCGCTGGTGTAATTTATATATTAAAAAAAAAAAATCCATTTCACACGTTGACGCTGCGCAGGTCGACGCCTCCAGGGAAGCGGGTCTCCCTCAGAACTCGGCGACTTCAGATCAATGCCACAGCAGTCAGTCCACCTCTGATCAGATTGTGTCACGCCCCGGTCTCCATCTGCAGAAACAGAAACAAATGTTAGAAACTCAAAGAGCACCCCAAGTTGTCAGTCACTCTCTTACTTGAGCACAGCGACTACCTGCTTTTGGAGACCGTCGCCGGGTCGGATCGGGCCGGATCGAGCCGTGCGTCCCCCTTTTTGCATCCGGCCTGCAAATGGCAGAACATGCAATGAGCTGCTCGCATCATTAGGTCTTCCTCGTGGACCGGCTCGCCCAAACACCGTCCCCTACACCTAGAGAACAAAGGCCGCACAGTGGTAGGTTAGGCTTCGATCAAGCACGACAGTGGTAGGTTAGAAAAAGACACAATGTGACTGTCTCGCTCCAACACCTAGGGGAGAACAAAGAAAGCAAGTACCACAGTGGTGGTAGCGTTAGGCTTAGATGAAGTGCAACAGTGGTAGGTCAGAAAAAGAAAACGTCACAATTCAAACCGCAAAATTGGACATTCGGGATCGGCTCGTTCCAACGCCGCCCTACACCGATGGGGGAGAACAAAGAACGCAGCGAGTACGACACCGGCAGGTTAGAAAAAGACACAAAATGGTACAAGTCATATGGCAAGATCGGACATTGGGCTCCGCGTCAAAGTTCAGTTTTGTCTCCATCCAAGTCACCACGTCCTCCCCCAAGTGAACCCTCAATGGCAACCAAGCACAAGACACCGCTGGATCCAGATAAGCCACAACCTCTTAAGCAAGACCAACCATCAGAGCCCCAAACACTGGCCACACCTGCAACCTTTCCTTCTTGCACCCATAACCAAAGGCAACCACACTGCCCCCTCCTGGGCACATAATTAGCACACGTCACCTTTTACAGCGCACTGCTTGATTCTTGACTTGATATAGCATTGCTCCTATGGATAGGCCATGGCTCCTTTGGATAGGCCACGGCTCCTTTGGATAGGCCACGGCTCCTTTGGACAGGCCACGGCTCCTTTGGACAGGCCACGGCTCCTTTGGACAGGCCACGGCTCCTTTGGACAGGCCACGGCTCCTTTGGACAGGCCACGGCTCCTTTGGACAGGCCACGGCTCCTTTGGACAGGCCACGGCTCCTTTGGACAGGCCACGGCTCCTTTGGACAGGCCACGGCTCCTTTGGACAGGCCACGGCTCCTTTGGACAGGCCACGGCTCCTTTGGACAGGCCACGGCTCCTTTGGACAGGCCACGGCTCCTTTGGACAGGCCACGGCTCCTTTGGACAGGCCACGGCTCCTTTGGACAGGCCACGGCTCCTTTGGACAGGCCACGGCTCCTTTGGACAGGCCACGGCTCCTTTGGACAGGCCACGGCTCCTTTGGACAGGCCACGGCTCCTTTGGACAGGCCACGGCTCCTTTGGACAGGCCACTGCTCCTTTGGACAGGCCATTGCGCCTTTGGATAGGCCATTGCGCCTTTGGATAGGCCATTGCGCCTTTGGATAGGCCATTGCGCCTTTGGATAGGCCATTGCGCCTTTGGATAGGCCATTGCGCCTTTTCATATGGAATTATACTTTTCCCATTCGGCTCCTCTTGCAGCCTACAAAAACACAGCCGTTAGTTGTGTGCTGGGAAGCTAAAACTTGACAACCATTGTGTGTTGGGAAGCTGAAATTTGACAAAAACACGTTTTCACCTGATTTAGGACTACTCTTTTGACAATAAAGCTGACTTTGACTTTGACTTCCTCAGTGTCCTCAACATCACTGAAATAGCTCCTCATGAGCCTCCTGCTTGCTTTGTATAGAAGAATGCTGGCTGGGCAGCCTTTTCTAGTGCTACAAAAGAAACAAAATTATTGCAACAAAAATAGATATTTTAATTTTAGACATACTAAGAGTTTTGCAGTTGAAAAAATATATAATCATAATATTGTAGTAAATTATGATAATTATTCAGGATTATAATTCATATTTTAATTTCATCATTCATCAACTCACCTCACATTGGACAGATGATCCAGGTTGGCGGCGTCCAAAACGGGAGAAAATAACTCGCGCAAATGTTTGTTGCGTAACGGAACGAGAGCGGGCGGGCGCCATCTTTGAATGGATTTGGTCTGATTCGGACATGACGTAACAAATTCGTTATATTTATCAGTTTGCATGATACGGAAATGGCACACGCATGATATAAAACGATAAAAAAGTGTTTAACTAGAGTCAAACTAACAATTCCTATAGTCAGAAAAACACGCGCTTATCGCCGGCGTCATTTACGAGCCTTCAACAAGCAAACGAATGAAAAAAGCTGGCCAGCATTTAAAAAAAAAAAAAAAAAAAAAAAAAAAAAAAAACCGCGAAAGATTTCAAATGCCGTAGCAGCAAAACGACCAAAGCGACGCGACGCAAAGTCGATTGTGGCGTGCCGTGCCCAAACCTCAAGCACTCCCTAGACAGTGAAAATGCTGCAAGAAATAAAAAAATGGCATCGTAAGAAACTACAAACATTTGCTCACGGGGTAAATTGTATGACACGATGGCGTCCGTCGTGAGCGACAGCAAGAAACGACAAACATTTGCTCCCTTACCTGAGAAAATGCCACGCGCTCGGTGGCACCGGCATATAATAGCTTCCCTTGAGCACACCTGTCTTCAATTGACCTAAAGCCCTGACGTCACATCCTTCAATTAAAATCTTCTCCTGAGAAGCCACCATGCACCCGGGGTCACCTGCATATGATAATTAGTGTTGGGCCAACAATTGAACGAGAAGAGATGTCATTTTCTTCTTCGTTTTGATTTACAGCGAGGTGGCACCAGCTTCAATGCGCATTACCGACACCTGCTGGTTAAAGTCATATGAACTGGAAAAAAACCCTCTTTCACTCTCGTTCACTGAAAAAAATTAACTATGTAAGCCAGAATGTAGATTTACGATATACTGAGAGTGGTTTTTAAATAACGTGTATGCATATATATGTCTAAATATTGTTATCCAATATATCTACTGCAATATCACATTAGATTGGTGGGTTGAAACCCTAAGCCTAGCTTTAAACCCTACTTTCATACCCTAACTCCAGTATGAAAACCTGGGTTCAAATCCTAACAAAAACATGAGTGAAAGAGAGAGAGAGAGAGAGAAAGAGCGAGCAAGAGAGAGAGACTTACTATATATGGTCATTTAATTAATAAAAAAGCCTGATACCCATTTAATTTATTAATTAGATCATTTTAATTTGTTAAAGTGTTCAAGTTGACATACATTGAAATTTAAGTTATGAAAATGAAAACATTGACAGAAATTAACCACATGAATGTTTGTCTCATTCCAGTATTTAAATTGAATAAATCTGAAACCTTTCAAACGGTTAAGATGATCAGTCACAAAATAAGAGGATTAAATAGATTATAATGTCTTTCTACATCTATTAACTCTCTATGGAGATGGGAAAACAGATTTTTAAAAAAAACGAGTTGAATTGAAATCATAATGGAAATTGAAATGTCGAATATCGAGGTAGTCCAGAATATCACCACCAGCCTTTTTTTTTTTTTTTTTTGTGGGTTGCATATTTTCAACTGATTCCTCGGTGGTATGTCGTCTTCATCTTTCCACTTTGCTGAATGAAGTCCTTGCTTTGTCACTAAAGTGCCACCTCAGCAAATGTGCAGTGTCTTCATGGTCGCAGTTCTTCTGGTGTCTTTCAGCTTCTGACAGCCAACATGGAGTTGATTTCCCAGATGAGGTTGCGGAGTTGATCCATGATCTGCTTCAACTGTTGGTTCTTCTGCTTCAGCTTCTGTCGTAAAAGAAAGTCAATTACAAATGATTTAGGTGCTTTTTTATTAGCTGGACTAATTAGAAAATAAGTAGCAAAGGTTATGGTATCTAATTTGCTCATGAATGAATTGGATTCTGGGCTCAGGATTTACTCTGTGCTTCCAAAAACATGTTTGGTAAATTAACCAAAAACCATATTATGTGTTCCGTGTGACTGACTGCCAAGCACACCAAATGCCTGAGATTGAGCAGGATTATAGGATTAAGCAGTATAGAGAACTGATGGGTGGAATTACAAATAATACACATTGCAAAACATCCACAGGATGCTTGATCACCAATGTCATTATAAACGATCACTCCTAATGCTGGTTTTTAGTGATAAAAGTGATCTTTGCACAATGGAAATAAACCCGACTAGAAATAATCTACAATCAGTAAAGTTCCATTAATGCAGGACTGGGATTGAGCTGGAATTATAATAACCTTGTGTGCGCATGCGCTTGAGCTACTCAAACAAAAAATCATTCATAATAATACAGAAAAAAGAAGGGGCCCTAAAATTGAGCCTTGTGGGATCCCAGAAAAAAATGACTGAACTACCAAGACTTACACACATGATTCTGTCTGCCATATGAGATCTTGTCAGATCTGGAAATGATTTATCTGAATGAATGCCGATATTAGTCACATGCAACATGAATGCAAATTATTCAAATGAACTCCAACTCCATCTTTTAGCAACAGTCCTTCGGCCATGATTAATTACAACCCCTTTTTGTCCAATAGATAACACCTTGAGTCATGGATTTCACACAGCTCTTTTAATATCAACTCTTTTTACTGATTGTCCTTGAAGATAATCTTGAGTGGAACATTTGGAGGCCTTCCAGTTTCTCACTCGCTCTCTGAAGGACTCTCAGCGTTTCTCGCCTCCATCTTCCCTTCGCTATCTGCCTCTTTGACTTTCACTTTTATTCTGAGCGTATGTGCAATACATGATCTGCCTTATTACCCTGATGAGCAGCTCTTGGCCATTTACTCTGCATTAATGAGACCGGTATCGAGTTTTTGTAATTTCAGGTACGGTAATAGAGCGCTGCATTGTTGGACAAATGTTTTGAAAAGAAAGCACATACAGACAATTTCAAGCATAACTGGCTAAGTAAAATAGTGCTAAGAAAACCAAGTGCAGTGGATGAGAGGACATTGCATTAATAAATGTTTCAGGGCATAGCCGAGCAAGCACAAGATGGATACTTGTAATATCAGATTATACGCCTCAGAGGGCACAGAATTGAGAGACATCATTTCTCTAAAGCTCATAGACAAACTTTTTTCTTATTGTCTTTCTGGAAATTTGCTCCAAAGAACCATCCAGACATTTCTTAGCAGCTCAGAATGATTGGCATGTTTATGAATGGGTGGTGATTTGAAAAACATCTTGGGATTACGTTCAGTCAAAGCCAGTCATGGCCTTCAACGAATATTCGTCGTGTCAAGGAAGTCAAGGCCAAAACGTTTGTATAAGACATGAATGGTCGCCCATGTTATTTCATCATTGTCGTAAGATGATAACATAAAAGCTAGGAAAAGAGCTGACAGTTACACTCTTCTTCTACACATTGTCTGATCCACTTCATCACGCTGCCTCGTCGTCCCTGACTCCAAATCAGATCAAAGATTCCACCATCAGTAGGAAGGCGGAAAAACAAACGAGTAACAAGGCTTGTTGAGTTTTTCCATTTCAGCTCCTCTAAAGATTCCTTCATCAATGCATTTCTGTGCTAAAACAGATTCTGCGCTCGACATCCCTTATCTGGACTACATTCACTAAAGCGCTTTTTTTTTTTTTTTTTGGTGGGGGTCTTTTGAAGGCCGCTTTCGATTGAAAATCTATTTGTGTTGACGAGCGCATCCCTTGAAGTCATTCTTCAATGGGTGCGTCAAACTGGTAATTGGTTAAACACTTGAGATTTGTCAAATCTCCACGCTTATCAAGCTTTCTAATTGCCATCGCTCCATTAATTATGACGCGTTATTATCGCGTTAAAGCCGATCGGGGAAGGGTTTGTTGCTTCCTTGCGCTGTATGGAAAAATAAAGATAATCTTGTAATGGTATTAAAATCAGTATTTACCTCGTTTGAAATCAAAAACAAGGCTACAAAGTGGATACTAAGAACGGGCCCCCTGTGTTGAGAGGAGATTTGAGATAGCGGCGGATTGGAATATGCGCTCACGCTTGATGACGAGCATGCGAAAGGGAGCAAGTGGGGATGTAGCAAGTGGAGCAAAAATGTGCTTTCACTCAGGATTCCTCTGTTAATCCGCGCTGTCGCTGGCAACTCAAATCGCGGCTTTGACTCGGTGGATGTGGCTGGGAATTACAAGTGTAAGTGTCTGTGAGTGAGGAGAGGGGATTAGATGAGCGAGGAAGTACACTTTTACGTTTTGCCAGTCGGAATCACAGTTATCATAAAAAAAAAAAATTCGGTTCGTAGTGTAAATATTCTTTTGTCGGCATATTTTCAAATTTGATATCAAAAAACGATATATGTTAGCATCGCTGTTGACGACACCGTCACTTAGATCTCCTGCTTGTACTTCAGATCGCTGTCATAACTCAATCTAGAACATAACCGACTGTCAAGAGGTGAAAGAACATGATGGATTTTACACAGCCTCAAGGAAACACCATATATGAACAGGTGCTAATTTGATTGTTGGGCTTTCCGTCACGCTGATAATTTAGCAGGTCAGCAGTAGCCAATCAGACGTGCTCTGCTGCACAAAATGGAGACCTGTAGTCGATAGACTTGAGGTATCGACGCGGCGTATCGATTCTACGTGTCTCGTTCTTGACTAGTGAACATGGAGCTCAGTTAATCGGGTCGCACCAGCTGACCTGTAAGAATATACTGTAGATGAATGAGGTCAGACTGTGACACAGTTCACTGCACATCTGATATCATTTTCAGTCTGAATCAAAGCTGAGAGTCAATTACTGCGATCTGATTCCGTGGAGAATCAAACGGGGTTATAGCCGGATGGACTTTTTGATTAGAAGCCTGCATGCTGATAAGGTAAGATTTGAACAAACAAAGGGCCTGGATGATACAGGGAATTCATATACACACACCGACTATAAGGCATGCATAATGTATGATCCAAGTATTTTTTTTTTCCCCCCCAAACTGCATTTGCAGTAAAATCCTCTACAAATTGGGAAACTTGAAGAAAAGTCAAACTTGTGGAAGTAAGCTGCTTACTCCTCGATGCCCGCCTAGGGAACGGTGACCCTAAGTGGGTTGTGTCGAAGCATCTGATAGTTCCCCCAGAGGGAGCCAAGGCCAAACAGACTCAATTTGCCACCAGTTTAGAAAAAGAAACTTAATTGACTTTATAAACTTTATAGCTTTCCTCAAAGGGAGGCTTTAAGTGCCAGTGTGTGTTTGGGTTGAGATTTCCTCGGGGAATAAAAGGCTTTTTATAAGGGATTGTGAAGGCAGATAAAAGCCTTCTCTTCCAGAAGTGGCAGAAATACAATAGGTGTGTTGTCATCCCCGCATTGAGGTGGAACCACTGCAGTGTCAGCTGACCGGCCCACAACACGTTTGATCAAATATTTGCTTACTATTACCACATTTTGGATATGAAAAAGAAAAATCATTACAAAATGAAAAAAAGGCGTCTCCAAACTACAAATGGTGTAGAAAAGAGCAGCCAAAACGATTATTTTTTAAACACTTTTGCGAAGAACGACCCCAAAGTAAAAGCCCCTTGTGTGTTCAGACTCCCGGTGGATGTTTGATGACATGAGAACTGCCTGAAGTTCCTTTCAAATTAAATTAAAAGCATCAGAATTTTTGTTTTTATGGGAACTTGTGTGTTTGAAGCTTACGCAAGTCTCTGCTGGATCTTTCTATAAAGGTTAGCGTCATGCTTTTGGATATCAAAGCATTTAATCTTCCCCGACTTTATTCCCTTTATGGTTTTTTTAGATTCAACAATGATTGACTAGATGAAAAAATGTGTGAAAAATAAAAGATTGTTTCCCATGTAGGCTAGAAAAGTGGATCAAATAAAAAAAATCTCTCACGCTTCCTTTTCGGGTCTGATGGCGAGTTAGTTTATTTATCAACAGCTTTGTTGATCAAACTAACCAAGCGTTATTAAAACGTACTTTGCCAGCAGCTACTTCACAGGTCTACATGAAGAAGCCAAATCACAAGGATGGATGGATCACTTTTCAATTTGAAATTACAAGCAGCCTCCCTTCTTTTAATTTCTCCCGTTCTCATTTGAATGAAGAGAACAGACATGGTAATTAACAGGGTATTAAGAAAAGCGAGAGAGTACAGAGGAGAGGGAGAAGGTTGAGAGTGCCTGAGAAGAGCAGCCGAGCGGGAGAGATAGCAAAGAGAAGACGGCCAGTGAGGAGCTGTGGAGAATTAATAACATGCCAGATCTCTCCAAGGCCTCCTTAATGGGCTGTGACAGGAATTTATTCACACTTAGGCTGGTATCAAATCAAACGCAAGGCAAGTGGCAGTGGCAGGCTTCAGCTCGGGAGGGCGGGAGGGATTGAAGGCTATGCTCAGTAGAGGAATGATGGGGGGGCATGTCTTATAGGTCCAGCATGACAACCCCCCTTTGGGATAAAAGCTCATCTCCAAGGCATTGAGGGGGAGACATAACGCATGCAAAGGAAGCACAGCCAAGACAAAATGATGAGTGATGTGTCGACGACAAGACTTGCCTGTCCCACCAGCCCAGATGGAATGATTATCAAGAGTCGCTATGAATCATCGTGCAAAAAAAAAAACCCCACCCTCGGTCCATCAGTCAGACAGAAGGTTGCTTTCCACATATTTGCGAAGGAGACAGCAGGCAAAAAAAAAGCTGCAGCAGTTCCAGGGAAATGAGCAGCAAGTTAAATGATGTTTCCTGTCCTAATTGGCATGTGACCAGTAATGCAGGCCATTTCATTAAAGATGTCATTTGTGGTCACATGGGTGTGACTGTATTTTTTATTTTTATTTCCAAACGCTGCTTTTGACTAAGGAGCCAGAATTGATGTGCACAATCACATTCGAGGTCTGCAGCACACAGATTGAGCAATGGCAACACATTAGGCATCGATGACTTCTGGAAAATGCTTCTGAAATATTCATGCGAACGTTATTACGTTTCTTCCGCGCTCAAAAACGACATGCATAAACAGCAAGTCCCAAAAAATGGCACACAATCTCCAAAAGGGGTAATGCATAAAACGACAGGATACTTTCAAGCACTTAAATTTAATATTGTCACTCGGAGTCTGTTTCGCGGCGAGTGAAAGGTTAGCTCCGCCTCCTCTGACCTTCCTACCATCCGTCAGCCCGACTCAGACAAACAGCAATTACCCCAATCGACAGATAACGAGAGCAAGACTATCAGTCACGGCGGGCAGGATGTTTCATAAAGCATCCAGACATTATCAAGAAGGACTCATTTATCTGCCTCTTCTCTATCTATCCCTCTATTTTTACTCCTTACCTCCTCTCCAAGACAATTTATTTTTTAGTTTGTTTGACTGAGGCGAGTTAGGCAACAGGTTGAAGGCTTCAGATGTGACGTTGGAGTGGAAGTGACAGCAGATATTGAAGTGCTTTTAAAATGGAGGGAGAAAATAGGGTGTCAACAAGTCAAGGGTGAGCTCATCCAAATTGTCAAAAGGATTTTTTTTATTTATTTTTTTTACTGATGGAAAGATCCAATAATTGTGTGATTTTTGCAACTAATAACTGTTTTAATTGTTACATATATTTTTTTAAAAAAGCTGGGTTGTTTTGCTTTTTTAACAGGTTGGGTTACCCAAGGTTGGGTTAACCATTTTGACCCAGCAGATTCGGTTCAATATTATATATTAATATTTATATATATAATATTAGATTAATAATACAATGAAAAAATAACCTTAATCATCTTCTGGAAGCTAGCAAAACGGAATCATTTTTTAATTACCAAGTCAGTCAACTAATCTTCAACTCAATTTGAGTGCTCTCCAAAATAAATGAGTCGTCAAAAAAAAAATTATTCAAAAAGCATAAACTATGTCACAGCTGTCCTATTTCAGATTCTGTTTTTGTCGTTTTTAGGTGGTCTCTTACTTATGCCGTGGCTACAGACAAGGGGATTAGTGAGGGATTGGAAAGCGTGGACATACGATGTCAAACGGACACTCGTGTTTACCGTGATAGAGTCTCGGGAGCGCACACTTCAATGAATTTCCACACAGCCACTCTCTCCTGTCGAATAATAACAAGGCTGCTGTCTGTTCCAAGGTTATTCTACTCTCAAGACAGCATGAAAAAAATACATATGATTGTGAAATCCTCTTATCCTTGCACTAAAAATATCATGGCGGGATAGTTTCCTGCAAAAATGCCAAAAGCAAGCTTTATCGAATATATTAGAAACAGAAATTTGCATATTTGCATATATTAGATGGCTAATTTTGAGCTGTGATCAATCAGACCAGGGATTTTTTTTGATAGTGTTAGTGATCTGAATCTATACATGACTTCAAAACTTTTTTTTTTAATCTGATCTTCAGCTTGAAAGTTTGCAAAATGCTTCTACTCATTTTAACACTAGAGCGATAATCTTCCCCTCGCTTACAGGAACTTTCGATTTTCCCCGCTGCAACAGAACTTTTATCAGCCATCCATCCATTTTTTTTTTCAAGCGCTTATCCTCACGAGGTTCGTCACTCCACGGGCATTTCATCATAAAACTGATTAACTTGACAATCCATAGCTGTCTTTCTTTCATCCATCTTCTTTGTTCATGTCAGGCGGGCCCGGTCGACTTTCCAGCCCATTTCAAAAACTCACTTCCATTTGTTTGTTTTTCACTCCCACATTTTTGTTTAAAAAAAAAAAATGTCCTCACTCTATCTGACAGCCACTATCTCCTGCTCCATCCTTCTCCCAACACCTGATAGTCCATTTCTCTTTCTGCCTTTCGCCATCAGCAAGCCATTTATCCATGTTTCTCCTTTCTATCGCTCTTATCACAAATCTTTCCCCTTTTTCTCCATCAAGCCGTCTATTCGTGGCTCTTCCTACCTACCACTTTCTTCCTCTTTTATCTCGACTCGACTCCCATTTAGTTGATCCGGAACCAGCCGATCTGGCCGGAGCAACTGCGGCAGATGTGGCCCGGCTTGCAAACATCTGCTTCCCTTGTCCGGCTGCATTTTGACTCTGCTTATCAGACTAACCACTTTAACTCCCCAAAGCTTGCTGCCCTTACTGCTGCTGCCTTAATGTGCAGCTGGGAAGCCTGGAGGAAAAAATCACTGCTAAATATGTTCCAACACATGGGGCACACACACTCAAGGGCCAGAGAGGGAGTCAAATGGAGCTTCACCCTTTGGGTTGGACCAGGGTCATGCCAGGTTTTGATTCCATTAGCTCGTAATGGGGGAAATGAAGCTTTAAATTTGCTTCATGAATCAGTTGTATTTTTGGGCTCCTCAAGGTGGCACTGTTGGGGTTAAAGAAATGGCAACTTGCCATTCAGGTGTCAGAAAAATAAAACATCTGCTTCATGAAGCAAATTTGAAGCTTCATTGCTGTGAATTGCTTCCGGTGACTACCATGTGACAGAGTAGCTGTTAAATTGTAACTATGGTGTCAAACTTGAGGGCTGCGGGCCAAATCTGGCCTCAAAGTCATTTAATGTAATCAATTTAGTTTTCTTTGATATTCTAAATACAATCACACACATTTAAACCTGTGTGAACATAACAGAGCACTAAATCTGACCAAATTTTGGCACACTATTTGAAAAAAATAAACATTTTTCCATGCTGCCCATGCAACCATGTCAAACTGGCATGGTTAGCAAGGTCAGCATTAAACCTGCCAAACATAAACATATCACCTGGGTAGTGAGAATGTTTTGCATGCTGACGTTTGCAGATCATCTGCAGCATACAAGGAAGCTTCTATCTACTGGAATCTAGTACAAAGTTCTTTTCGAGTGTAATAGATAACACAAATTTCCATGCCGTCTGAACCTCCATACTGTATGATTTGACAGAACTCAATTTGCATGCTAATGGCGAGGAAGGTCACGTTACAAACAAGGTTATTTATCTCTTCTGGATAGCAGTGTCTAATAGGAGCGAAAAGAAAAATGCAATTTCCGCTTCTCTTGTGCGCTTTGTTTTGTTTTTTTTGCAAGAATATTGATTGTTAATTTACGATAGGTTTGCCACGCTCTTATTCAAGGTTCTGCACTAAACAATGTTATCTAACATTATTCCACGGCCTTTTCAGCCATTGTGTTTTTGTTGTGTTGTTGTGTGGGATGAAGCTGAACACAGCTGAGCTCAGGGTTCACCTCAATGTTTCCCTGTTGTGTTAACATTTAAAAGCAGCCGGGGGAGCGCTGCGCAGCTCTTAAAAATAACCAATTCTCCTTTCTGCTGCTGCTGCTGACATTACTGACCTAGGACCATTATCATTGCAGCACACTCGGGCGGCCTGGCATGCAATTTCGGGGCCAGCAATGCACATAAAGAAGGGCTTCAACCTGTATACACACAGACAAACTGAATGTGTGCAGGAGAAGAAAAAAAAGAAAACAATCTTGCTCTGAAGAAAGAACAAAAGCTCTCACTCGTAAATACAGATTCATAAATAAAATGTGCATGATAGACAACGGGAGGCTAAAAGGTAGTCAAGACCTATACGTTCCAAATTTACTGCAAATGGCATAAAATGAATATTTTTTTTGTATTAAAATTGTTTCAAATTCCGAGTACCTGATTGTAAAACCACATATCGGCCGCTGTTGTAAGTACCGATACCTCGATTAGCAAATATCGATACTCGCCCATGCCATTTTTTTTTTTACAGTATACTGGCAAATTTCATTTCAAGTCAATTGTATTATTTGTTTCATTGTGCTAAATGACAATGAAAATAATTTTCTTACAGAAATCCATTTACTTTCTAGCAGCAACAAACACTCCAAAACACATGTAGGAAAAAAAAAAAAAAAAAACTTATAGTCCAATGAATCTTATCAACAAAAGAACAATACCTGCAGTTAATTTCAGCTCACTAAGAAGACTGCCATTGCTCAAACAAAAGACATTTGCATACTTTAGTCCTTGACGCTGACAATTTGACAGTAGAAACTAACAAAGGCGATGTTTGCAAAAGCAAATGGAACTGTACTGCTTGTTGGAAATGCAACAAGAAAAATGAACCACTGTGCCAAAACCAATCTATGGCGGCAAACGCTACACAACATCGAAGTAGGCTTTGAAAGGGACTTTTGGAGTGGCGAGATAAGGACTTTTGATAAAATAGCAATTTTCCGTTACATGTTTTCATAAGAAAAACATCATGCTGTTTTTTTTTCTTTTCCATTTGTTTTGCCAGCTCTCACTCTGGGCATCTCAAAAGTATGTGTATGCATTTCCCCCGGATGGTGGATGCAATCTGTACAAAAAACTTTCAGCCTTGAGTGACAACACAGCATGTCGGTTTAAAGAAGCGTTATCTGCGCTGCACGTCACAAGCCCCCTCGATCAGAGAAGAGTAAAAACACATTTGACAGGTAACACATTTGAAAAAGCTCTTAAGAGTCTGCTGACATTTGAGGCCACTCCAAAAGTCAACACCTCAACTAAAAAAAAAAAATTGGGCCTAGCTTTTGTCAACTGACTTCATGCTTTTATTTTCTTAAATAAATCATCTGTTTCTTATGTAAATGACCCTGGCAAGAAAGTAACTACAGTGAATCTTACGATACAGCAGTCGCATAAACTTCCCCATAAAACAAACTAAGCCTGAGCTTATGTTTCTCTTTCCACCCACCTACTCAAAACAAAACCATATGATCCACCTGTTAAGAATCCCTACGACTTTGAAAAAAAGTGTGTTGGCGTGGTTTACTGGAAGAAAAACTTTCAAATGCATGCATGCATGCTGGGATCCAACTTGCTGCCTTGGGAAAACATTCTCCCTGTAAAAAATGTAAACCTCATCACAGTCCATCAGGCACACAAACAAAAAAAATTCCACCTCATGGCCCTCATCAGGAGACGCAAAGGTCGAGGGAAAATATGGAATTGAATTGATTATTTGAAGTGACTGGAGGATTGGACGGACTTCCCCTTGTGGAAAAATATGGCAGGCTAGCATATATGAAAGCATGAAAAGATATTTGCGATGAATAAAAAAAGGTGTAGCAAATAGATGAGAAATAAAAAGAAGGCTCTCAGATTTAACTAGATACCAGCACAACCTCGTCCATGACCGACAGCGAGTGATAAAGGTTCATGGTATGAAACACGACGCCAGGAAAGCACATAGGCTTGAACTGTTTAAGAAAGCCGACCTTGTCGTTTTATCACCGCTGGCTGGAACTTAATGCGGGTAACCCTGAGAGTGAGAACACAATACCTTGTTGACCTCCTGGATTTCTCTCCTGTCCTCGGCTGCAGGGCGGTTCTGGCCGGCTGAGTGGTCGTCATGTTTGGTGCCGTCATCGTCCATAAAGGGTATCAATTGCTGGAGCGGAGAGAGAGAGAAGAAAAAAAAAAAAACAGCTACCTGTGTATTATCGTAACACGCTTTTAAATTTATACCAAGCTTAAAATAAACCTCTCTTGGTTAACATTTATAGGTTCAAATGATGCATTTATGGGCAATCTTAGGGAAAATGGGGATTCGGTGTAAGCTTGTGAATGCAAGATAAGTCTCTCCTTCCCCTCTACAGCAAAAATTCATTCATTTTTAAAAAGCCCGTGTGTTTGACCTTGTCCGCTGGACACTTCAGTGGGGCTGATATGCAAGGGGGCCTCCTTCAAGCATGACGCCCTGGACCTGCTTAATATTATAGCGACCCCTCGTGGTCATCTGAGAAGAAGCTTGCATGACTCATGCAAAGATAGTAAAAATGGTAAATAGATTCGACCAGTTGCTCTTATTTTTCATCTACAAAATGATCAGTGGTTGAAAAGTCAAAGCTCCAAGAGGAACTGGAGATTCAGTATCTTGCTCAAGCATACTTTGGCATGGTCGCAAGGGAGCCGGGAACTGAATCCAGAAACTTGAGTCAATAATTATGACTTGAATTGTGGAAAAAGAAAATGTAATCATCATGTTGCTCGGTTGGTAATTTGAGTGTGTACGCTGAAACTGGAAAATGATTAAAGAAATCTGCGAGGAGCAATAATTGACTCGCGACTGAATGGGAGAGTAATCATCAACATATGAAAGAATAAAATGGTGAGAAAACAAACAGAGTCAGAAATATGGAAGCAGAAGCTGGAAAGGATGACCAAAAGAGAGTGAGAATGTAAAAAAAAAAAAATTGAAAAATGTGGATAATGTGTGATCTGATCCACATCTGGGCAACCTCCCAAAATATGAGCTCGGACTCAGATGGTAGCGAGGATATGAGCAGGATATTAGACAAAGTATGATCTTGTCTTCAGTTCATGGAGGGGGGCTTTTTAATCACACAACACTGACAAGAATTTATTTCCAAAGGTACTAGCCTGACTTTGAGTTTGCGAGGGGCTAAAATGTGCTGAGTGAGGGGGGCAAAGATGAATGACGATTGTAGTATGTGTGTGCCCGTGAGTCATAACCCTCGCCTCCTTCAAGGAAAAGATGGATGGTGGTTTCCTGCCTTGACAGAGAAGAATGGGGCTAATGAAGTTCACCAGGTTGCCTTTCTCTATAAGAAAAAGTGAGGAAATAAGCTGAATAATAAATAATTAAAAGGAAAAGAGCGAGCGAGGGGGCGGAGCACAGCCGAAGGAACATGAAGGAAACGTTTAGAGGGAAAAGTCAAATGAAGTTCAGGGCAGAAGAGGCAGTGCAGGAAAACGGGAAGAAAATATCTGAGAATTAGGTCACAACAACAGCTGGAAAGAAAAAGAGATACGTCGACGTGCCTTTGGCCCAGCTGTTCGCTAATCGGGTCTGTTGCAAATTGGGCTGCAATGAGGTCACACTGCCTGACTCATTGATTCCTCTTCCTGTTTGGGGCAGCTAGTAGTGAGTGGACTGCCAGGCAGGCACCTAAAATGTCCACGATGATAAATGCTACACATGCTGGGGCCAAGATCAACAACGCTCGGCCCTGGGTGAGCACCAGAGCTGTGCTATCAGCCCTGAACCGAGTTGCCGGGGGAGCAAAGAAGCATTTTAAGAAGAAAAATAACTTTGATTGCAATTGAGTGTCCCGATATTTATGGACGTAACAATATAAAGATAAATGCTAACACGCATTAATAAAAAAAAATAGAACGATTCGGTCGTCATACCTCTGGAAGTATCGGGTCGAGCCCGGCACAGTTTTCGGAACATTTGTCGTAGACGAGGCGTAGCTTGCGGAAGAGCACGGAAAGCGTGCGAAGATGCTCCTGCAGTTTTCCCAATCTATCCTGGTGGGTGTTGGGGTGGTAAGTGACTCCATTAGGCAGCTAAGAGGGACCAAGAGATATGTTGTGTTAAGTAAAATAAAGGCCTGCATTGATCCCCAATGACTGCAAAAGGCACTTGGACTTGTAGTCATCCATTAGTCTTCTTCAGCTCATATAAAATAGATGCAACTTTATTGCAATACATGAAAACTCATCATTGCTGTTTGAAAATCACGACCAAAGTGACAATTACAACTGCTACCTAGGAATATATCCATGATTAACGCAATGATTGATTAGTGAGACCCCAAACGAGGAAGATGGAGACACCTGCATGTTCCTGAGAAGCTGGAAGATCTCCATGGTCCTGAGGACAATGTCTTGGACCGTCTCCTGGCCAATGCGGCACAGCGAGGCCGTGTTGACATCACGAGCTGCCTGGGCCTGCTGTTGCTGCTGCTGCTGTTGCTGAGGCGGTGGCTGCCCGCTGAAAGGTGACACTAGTGGAGGGGTTGTCATGGAAACAGCAGGTTGATGATTGAAGCAGTTCAGACCTTAAGTGCCTTGATCAAATAGAAGATTGTAGGTTACTCCAACTTTTTGCCCTTAGTAACAACATGACACTTTATTTTTTGTAAATATCCCCAAGCATGAAGTACAAGGAAAGCACAATATAGAATGAAAACCACAGGTGAGAGGGTGAATAGATGAGTGAAGTGCAACAAAACAGCTACAATTAAGCGTCAATGAGGAAAAAGTAGAAGAAAACGTAAGATTCCGAGAACATAAGGTTCGGCTACAAGTTCTTCATGAACAGGCGTCTTTTTGAAGTGTTAAAAGTCGTTGGTAAGACGGCATTCTAAATATATAAATACAACATTAAGCAATTGCATAAAACGCGACGAAGTGAACTTGCAGTAATTGCATTTGCAGAAGTGCAGCGCTTGTCAAAGCTGGGTGAAGAGTCCGAAAACGCGACAGCGATTTAAGAGTTAAGAAACTGCAATTCACCTTAATGCATTAAAGTTTGTTGAGTAAAACATTTGGTGTGAAATGTTATTTACCTGTGTGGCGATAATTTGTCTGTGTTGATTGCATGTTAAGTTCTCAGTTTTGGGAGAGCTTGGAAGTATCGCGAGATGTACGCCTGAAACAGTAATACTAAGAATAGAACCGCAAGATAATATTATAATCCACGGAATATGGTTTGTGGAACCGGACTTACTTAGTCTGTATGTATCATGTGAACAATAAATTGAGACCCGTTCACATAAGGATGTTGCACGGAATATACTTGGCAGTTTTTGATCTCTTTTTTAATTTATAAATTGAATGTCTTCAGCATTACGGTAAGGACCTCAAAAGCCATGTTTACATTAACTATGGTAACAGCGCCATGCTGTGGTTGACAAAGAATCATTCAGCTACAATCCACTTTATAAAGAGGATCATGGTCTCCATTCTTTTTTGCATTGTAATAAAAGTCTGCCCTTAGCAATATTCATCATTTTTATCAATTCATTTATTGAAAATTTTATCTTAATTTATAATTTAGAGTGGCAGTGAAAACATGACTTAACGAAGTAACAACTTTGCATCTCATCATACAGTACTTACCATTTTATCGATTACAAGTACAGGTACAATAGTATAACACCTAAAACAGAAGCTTTTTAAAAATTTACATAAAACAAACACAGAGAGATTAGATTAGAAAATATGCGGTCTCTCTTAGAATTGCAATTTTTGACGTAAAAAGAGAGTATTGCAGAACCATCAAAAGTCAGTCATAGTAGAAAAGCGTTCTACATCTTTGGATCTTCACACAAGGTGCAACCAGGTTTCAGGTCAGCCTGTCGTTCCATTTGGATGGTGACCGAATGGAACTTATAAGAGGCGTAACAGGCCTGCGTCATCTCTCGCAGAACTGTCTGAGCATCGACAGATTCATCTGTGGACAAAAAGTTGGAAAGATCATCTCTACTCATCCCAAAATAGGGATTTCCTGCTGCTCACCTATCGCCACATGGGCAGACAGCACAGCCTGGTTGACGGTGAGGGCCCAGATGTGAAGGTTGTGGACCGCCGTGACCCCTTTCACTGCCAGCAGACCATCCCTGACCTCGCCATACCTGACCCCCGCTGGGGCACCTGACACAGATTTTATTTTAACACATGGGCAAAAACATTCGACACGTTCTGGAAGACAGGCTCACCTTCCATCAAGACAATCAGAATATCTCTCAGGATAGCAAAGGTGGTGCACAAAACTAAGATGGAGAACAGGAATGTGCAGATAGGGTCGGCTATCTTGTATTCTGGCTGAAATAAAACAAAAACATCATTGTTAACTCCTCAACTGCTCCGAGATGGCATCAAAGCACTACTTTTATCTAAATGAAGCACTCAGAGTCTTCTTATGTGCGCTGCTCCTCACCTTGAAGAAGATGATGATGGCGCTGACAAGCACGCTGAGGCTCTGGAGGAGATCTCCCACTACATGCACAAAAGCTGCACGCACACTGGCGTTGGCCTGCTGCATTCGAACCCCTGACATATATATTTACAGTGTGGCATTAATTTCATTTCATATTCCCTGCTTGGCACACAGTGTAAGGGGTTGAAATGGGGCTCCTCACTGCTCCCCCCTCCCCCAGGGGTGGGATCAAAATCACATGGGGATGGGTTAAATGCAGAGGACAAATTTCACCACACCCAGATATGTGTGTGACGATCATCGGGACTTGATTCAAAACATACCGTGATTGTCTCCACTTTGCTCTACGTCGACAAGATTGTCAGTGGAATGGCTGTGATTGGAAATCTGGGAGTCTCCTTTGCTTTTTTTGTGACTGTGGCCATGTGAAGAAAGCCCTCCATGACTGTGCCCATGGTTCGACTGATGTAGGGTGAAGGCCATACTGGTCAAAAAACACAGTAAATACATATTAACATATTGGGAAATGAAAGCAGTTGTGCCATCTCCTCACATGATATTGGCCAGAACAGCGCAGCCGGATGTAATGAGCATGACGGTGCCCTCGATAGTGTAATCGTCGCTGATGAGGCGTTCCACGGCCAAATAAACCAACACTCCTGTTACCAGCCAGATGGTGAACACAGACAGCAATGCACCCAGGATTTCTGCAAGGAGGAAGGAAGAACAAGAATAGACCACCAGTGAGTTAGAAAAGAGGAAGTGAGTTCAGACAGAGTGAAAACTGTCTAGGAAAAACGATTAATTGTACGTAGGCGCTTTACCTGCACGGTGCCAGCCATAGTTGAGTTTGTGCGTCGGCGGTCTGGAGGAGAGCCAAAGGGACAACAGGCTGATGATGAAGCTGGTGAAGTCCACAAGCAGATGTGCGGCATCGGTCATCACTGCAAGGCTTCCTGCAAAATATCCCCCTGGGGAAAAATAAAAAAAATGCAGATTTAGTGAAATTAGACATCAATATAAGAAATGGTATTAATTAAAAATCGCAACTCACCAAGGATTTCACCAATCATGAAAATCAGGCAGATGACAGACACCACATACAACCTCTTGCTGGCAACTTTCTTCTCTCTCGCACGGTCTTCCTGCGCGTGGCTGTTGTCATGGCAATGTTTGACACCATCAATGACACCTTGATTCAGTTCCTGGAGGCTGTGACATGTGTAGAAATGGAATTGAGACAACCAGAGGGAACATCATTAATCATAATGTTCTATTCAGCTGATTGATGTCTAAAAATGGCACAGCAACACACAATATTCACAGCATATATTTTTTATCTTCTGCAAAGAACAGCAAATATTCATGTTTGTGTTATGCTGCCCCAAGTGGCCAGGGTGCGCACAGCAGAATAAGAAGCACAAACGTGCATTGAAGGAGAAATTGTGATTTTAAAAGATATTTTATATCTTTTCTGTATGTTTATGAAAAGTGCAATTGCAGTGTTGTGAAATTGGGAAAAGCAAATTTGTGGAAAGTATATGAAATATTATATATTTGTAGATTTGATGAAAACCAAGTCTCATGACCATGCAGTGCGCACAGCTCGATTGCTAGAAGCGCATTGGGAGAGATCCTCCACTTCACACGTTCTCACAGTTGACTGAATGAAAACGTCCCGTTTGCACACTGCTAATCTTACTAGGTTTTGGTACCGTGTGGAAAAAAAGAAGAACTAAACAAAAAGTAGAATAACAAGAGCTCAATTCACTCACACAATAACACAATATAAAAATAGATTTCTTAACATTTTCTAGAAAACTTTGTATGATTTAATACTTCAATTAAGCACATTTTATGTCTGAATTTTCAAAGATAAACATCTTACCTTCCCATATTACTGTAGGTACTTTTATGCTTGTCATCAGATACCAGACGAAACTTCTCAGGATCATTATTAGATTTAAACATGACGCGCAAGAGAACGTCACAGCTGAAGGGAATCCCTCACAATTGAGAAGGACAAAAATCACACAAAGACTTCTAAATTTAAAAATAAAAAAAAAGTTGACAGAAAACTTTGCTAAGTAATATTAAAATGCTGGACTTCTGTTGAGCTCTTCTCGGACCACTGTTGTCCTTCCTTGCTTTGGAGTTGATTGAACGTCATTACCGTGCAGCCAGTGTGCAAACAGCCAAAATTCACGATTCATTCTCCAAGCCTTGTGACCTGGTTGGGCAGGCACCGTGCGCAAAAAAAAAAAAAAAAAAAAAAAATACTGCCACTTGTGCCTTAAATGAACTATAACTGTACTACCAAAATATTCCACAGGGTGGCGACAACACAACGTTAAAGTAAAAAATCAGTGCATTTGTACCGGTGAAAATCATTTAGCAAAATTGACTGCGACCTTTGACTTTTCCCATTAGAGTGGGAAAAGTCAAAGGTCGCAGTCAATATATATATATATATATATATATATATCCTGCATTACATTGTGCTGAAATGACGTTTGTACCTTTTGAGATACTAAAAAAAGGCAAAAGCAAGTGACTAAAATAACCTTCAGTAGGCTATTTTAGTCAGTTCTGTGGACACAAAAGTCGGCTTGTCTTGCCAAGCAGTTGTGCATGTGCATGTGGGTTGCCAGGGGATGCAAGAAGCAGCAAAACGGCCCCCGACAAGTTAGTCACACATGACTGTTCACACTTAATAAATGTGAATGCTGCTTTATAAATCCAAAGTCTCACGCTGCTAGATAGGCAAATGAAAGTGTATGCAAAAAAAAACATTTTGTACATCACAACAGTCTCCTTTAGTTAAGATACTGGTTGCCCTGGCAACCTCCTCTATCTCCATGCTAATTACCATTGAGTGTCTGATCCCCCCCCACCCAAATAAAAAATGGTAAACAACTACAGGTCAGACTTTGACACAATGCACTGACGTCAGAACGCCACCGTCACGTTCACGCTCCAATGATTCTAGTCCGCTTTGCCAAGATGGGTGGTGGTGATGTTTGAGGGACGGGCCGGGCCGGGCGGCAGGAAAGAGGAGGGCGGAGGAAGGCGAGAAAGTGCCCCATAAGTGCCAAGGAGCCCATGACAGGAACCAGACGAGGCTCCACAGCCAATTAACGACTGACCCAGTAGGACCAGGAGAAGGAAACCGCTGTAATGATGGACGGGGTTCTAACCAGACTGCGGGACTTCTCCTGCAAGGCCATCACCTTTGACACTTGTACGCCCGCAGGAGCGTGCAGGGATCCCCGAAGCCGAACTGAGCACCCCAGGAAAGGATTTGCATCCGGAGAGGGAAACAAGCTGGACATCGAGAGCGCGCTGGCCTGGCTACGAAGGGAACTGGTAAGACTGGAAAGGCTAATTGTGCAAATTAATTAGAACAATCGAGAAAATTCATGATAAATTGTGCATCTGTACCAGTGAGCATGAATGGAAACGCATTCATCCCACTGATGGAAGGATATTTATACTCTGTCAAGCTCTTTTGTGTCACAGAGTTCACAGTCAAACTCCAGTAAATCCCCAGGAGTCAACTTCAAGGCATTTATCTCCTCACAAAATGGCCACTGGGGTGCCTTGGTTTCCCAGTTTGTTCCTAAGATACATCCGAGTCTCGTCGTTAAATACCCCCCACCCAACTTTTTGGACATTCCTGTGTGTGTTTGCAAGTCCTAGATCTACAAGTGTGTCTGTTTGGAGTGTGAGCAAGTGTGAGCTTCATTCACACTTGTCATGGGAACTGAAAGGCCTGTGTGATGTCACAGAAACAAACTCAAGCCACCTAACTTACCCACCTACCTATAATCAAAGTTCTGACCTATTTGTACGCCAACCTGGCACTCACACACACACACACGGGATGTTTGTTCCACATCATTGTTGAAGCAAACACACTGCAGGGAGTCCAGCTCACAATCTGAATAGAAGCCCGGCAGCTCATTGGCGTCATCAACTCAATGAAAGGACAGTCGGCGTTTATTCTCCCCGTTCTTCGGATTGCACACAAAAGGTCGCGTTTTCAACCACGGCCCGGTTTTCAAGCTGCTGCTGTAATTAGCAGAGAAAAGAAAAGCAGATCAGCTCGGCGGGTGTTTTTTCTTTTTAGGACATTCCTTGCTCTTATAGGACTCTTATAGTTGGCAGGATTCGGAATGTCTTATTTGACAAAGGCAGCAATCACACAGTTTCTCATTTAAAAAAAAAAAAAGGGGCAGAAGGAGAACTGCCGAAAAAAGAATTTACATTTGAAAGAAAGCAGTGCCCGGATAAAGTGGCGGTTTTATTTTGAACAGGACACAGCTCGACGAGTCTGAATGAGAATGACGAGAAACATAGAAGAAATTTAATGCAAATTTTAACATTTTAAGTGTAACATTGATAAAAAAAAAAAAAAATCTGGCACATCTCTGCTTGTTAAACTAAAAAGATGATGCACACTGCACAGATGGAGATGCGCTCTCAAGATCAAGCACTGATCCGGCAGCTGATGGAGCTTCACTCCGGCATCCAGGAGCTCAAACAAGAGCTGTCTGAAGAAGAGGAGGAGGAGGAAGACGAAGAAGGCAGCTCCTGGGACTCAGAGAGCGAACAAGGAAGCGTCTACTCCAGCTCAGGGGAAGAGGAGACCTTGCTCTTTCCCCTCCCTAAGGCACCTTGGTGTTTTTACTCCACTGCTTTGGCCAGGAAATCTTCCAACAGGAGAAGTTCTGTGCCTTGAAAGCTCAAAGAACTCTTTCAACTCCTTCATGATTGCAAAAATAGGAATGGAGGCACCACACATGAAACTCTGCCTCATTATGAATCGGAATGTGTATTGACCTAAAGGCAAGCAAGCCTTTGTGTAAGACAAATATACTTTGACGAGCTATAGTACAATAGTCCCTTCTGGAATAAATAATTGATTTATATCTCACAATACCTCTGGCTGAGTCGTAAAATATTTAGACAGCAAAAAAAACTTTTATTTCCGTTAATGGATGGATGTAAAAAGGTTACATCGCTACGGGCTGTTAGCACTGAAAGCTCGCTGACCTTACATGACTTTAACGGCGTCGGCGCGGCAACAGACATTTGTTAGTACAACGCCGCAATAAAATAATTGTGACAGGATAAAATTGGGTCTGGTCTTTGTTCATTTTGGTTCCTGAGAACTTTATTAAAGTGACGGGAAGAATTGCATTTACACAATTTTTAAAAGAATGACACATGGACGGATTTATTATTGTCAAGCTTCTTGATTTATTTTCAAAAGATGATAGGGACAATAAAGACAACGAGAGCAAGAGTGATTTTTTTTGTCATACTACCAAAGTGTCTTGTCTCATTACTTTAAGGGAGTAAAATGAAAGCACATTTTGGTATAAGTGCAAAACATCATGCAAAAAATTTGATTTTTTTCTTACCCTGCTTGATTTATATGTAATTGGCGTCCATTTTTTTTCAACAGATTAATAATCCAGTTATCATTTAAAAGTGTTTAACGCCTCAGAATTGTGCACGTTTACTGAGAGCCATTCCTACTTGGACCTCTTGGATTTATTGCCGATAGTCTCCTGCGTCTTCCAGACCGCCAAAACTCTCCCTCCTCAGTCTTTGGATCTCGCTGTTGAGCCCCAGAAGTGTTTGAGCCAGCTGGAGGTCCTGCGAACGCATCTCCAACTGCGGATAGGAAAGCAACTCACTGAGGTCATCATGTACACTTGCTGTATTGTATTATCTATTTTGATGATCTAATACAAAATAATATTTGCAGCATGAACATATTAAAGTAGTAAATGCGCAGTCCCAAAGTGTTTAAAGTCTTGTGCAACATCTTTGTGTTTAAATTTGGACTTGAAAGTTACATTTAAACAGAAAAACGATGCTTTGTCGCCGTCTTGTGGCAATAACAGGTATTGCTCTTCAAGACGCATCATAGAATATCAAAGTCAAAGTCAAAGTCAGCTTTATTGTCAATTTCTCCACATGCCAAAGACACACAAAGAAACCGAAATTTTTATATATATATATATATATATATATATATATATATATATATATATATATATATATATATATATATATATATATATATATATAAATATATATATTTTTTCTCTGTTTTGAGTTACCATAATTTACATTTTACCTGATGCAGTGCACTGCAAACATGAATGTTCTAGGTAAATAAATAGAAACACAATTAAATATGTTTTTCAGTCAACTAAAATTATTTTTTTTAGTAATAAATCATCTGCCTCCTTTTTGAGATGGTGTACAGCCATAGTGAGAACTTACCAGTTCAGATCTCAGCCAAGTGATGGCTCCGTCAATTTGGGCCCTCCTCAGCTCCTCATTGGCTTCACGATTCCTGCTGATGCTGACCCGCCTGGCACGGACGGTGCCCGCCGGATCTTCTCGAGATTCCCCACTAGTCCTGAAGGCGTCAATCAGTTTGTTCTTGATGTTCTCCAAGACCATGGTGGACAAGCTGTCCTCGCTGTGGCTCTCACGGTTCATGCTGGGAGTTGGAGGACTTACGTGGGATGCTGAGCCTCATGTGTTGCACTTTTCAGGCCGCTCGTGAAAACTTTCTCCAGAGCTCCTCGTTGGATGTTTCTGTCTTCTTCTCCTTCAAGGCTCGCTCTGCCCGCCTCGTGTGGAGCTGCCTTGTTTTGTCATTGTTACTATGGAGAAACACCCCTCCTCCCTTGGGTAGCCCTAATAAGAATGGTAGATCTTGGACAAAGACTATTGTTGCTTCCAATAAGGAGTGAAAAGACCCCCCCCCCCTTCTTCCCATCCTAACCTAAGCCACCACACCCTCCCCCAAGTTTTTTTTTTTTTTTTGGTTCTCATTCAATGCCGCCCCCATACAACTCAACTGTGAGAAATGTGTTAGGAAGGGGTTCTCTTTTGGTCGGCCTGATGTACAGCGCCCAGCGAATGCATCAAAGCCCCCCGTGGACGTGGCGGCCGCTCCGCAGCCTAAATAAGACCTGCTTGTCAAGCTTAAAGGACAGACAGGTCGGGCGAGGAGCGAGACACTGCTTCAGTGTTAGCCCGTTCCCCAGCACAAAGGCCATCCTACAGTGAAATACAACCAGGGCCTTTGTGGTCCAAGTTAAGTCCATTCCCAGTGGGCTATGTGGGATGGTTTTTGGCAGCTGTGAGCACTTTTTTCCTCTGACTTTTTCTATAGAGATGAGACAGGGTTCTAACTTACGGGCTTTTTACACGGAGTAAAAAGAAGACAGCACAATCAGTCAGCAGCACAATTGGATTTTTCCTGGTAGTCATTCCTCACTTTGTTGCTTTTGGTAATGAGTCATGTGACACAACATAGCTGTGCGAGAAAAGGATGTATTAGCAAACTAGCCAAATACATAGTGAAACAATTTGACGTGTACCCCCTAAGGATTTGCAAAGGGATGGAAAAGTTTATTTCTGATGGCTTTTTGAAATTTTCCATGGGATGTTACAGCACATTTCATCATACTGACAACACCAAGAACTTGAAAAATATTTTCTTCACCTCAGTTAAATTGATAACACTGCATTGGCCACAGGCTGAATGGATAAATATGAAGAAGCCTACTGTACTAAACTACAAATCTTTTCCAGATTTCTTCAGGCTTTGAAGAAAATTGTAAGTTAAAGTTTTACCTTTCTAAATGCAGTAGTAACTTTACAATGGCAGTTGCCCAGCATTCATGGTGTTAGGATGGTTTATTATAGCTCTCTGTTCAGACTATTATTGCTTACAGCAAACTATAACTTTCTCCTTCAATACAGCGCCTCTGCTGCCCTCTAGCGGTACAATTGTGTAGGAACGCAGCTTTTGCAGCTTTTTATTTTATTTCCACTCACACATAATGGTTGTAAAAACTTCACAAAATTTACCGTAGTAATCAAACATCTCATTTGTTAATTCAATTTGATTTAGATTTTTTAACCAAAGGTGCGGCAGCATGATTCTCACCTTCTATTTTACGTTTCTTGTGTCTGCTCCGAGTTCTTTTCTGACCTGGCTCAATTTTTTTAAGCGGCGGTGTGGGCCCCTTCTTCTTCTTCTTCTTCTTTAGGCAGCTCAGGGGGTTCGGGTTGTGCGGTTTCCTTTTCCTCTTGGTCCCCCGTCTGTCTCCGTCCTTTTTAGTAATGCCCTGTTCTTCTTTCAGGCTGCGAAGGCTCTGCTGCTCCACCGGGCTCACGAGCTGGCCCATCTGGATGGCCTGAACCCGGTCCAGCGACGACTGGCTGGGTTTTTCAAGCACAATGGTGTTTTGGATGATGTAGAGAAGAGGGGCGCCTGGGATCTTTTGAAGACCTGTTGTCAGCTTGTAGTCCTGCACAATAAACACATTTAAGCATTTTTAAATGAACTTTAAATGTGACATTACATTACACATTACCTGTGTGGCAACAAAGTAGTGATGCGGGTTTGTGCCCTCCAGCATAGAAAGCAGGCACTTCGATGCAGGAACTGGACTCTTCATATGCTCACATTTCCTCACTTGATACCTCTGCAAAATAATTCTGGCCCCAACAAGCTCTTTCCCCAGAGTTTCCAGTTCTTTTAGAGCGCAGCTTGGGACACACAAAAACACAAATGTATGTTTAAATAGTGTTATTTCCTCCGACACTGATTATATAAGGAAATCAGTATACTCACTTGGTGGTGCAAAGATGTACCTCGCCCATAAGGTACTTTGGCATTTGTTCTTTGATTTGAATCTTGTTCTTTAATGCCGCTTGACAGAAAGTTCCGTCAATAAGAACCTGATAAGGTTCCCGAAAGTTGAAATTGTATTTGTAAAAAGATAACGTTTTCTTGGCTATTTTCTGTCGCTTGATCTTCATGACGGCTGATTGAATTTATGCAATAAGTTTCCCTAAATTTTAAATTGTAAGATTATGAATGAGAACGTTGTAGTTAGAGCGCTTTTGGAAGAGATAAATGTTACATTATGGCAGCGTGAACTCACGCGACGTGCAATGTGTTCACTTCCGCGGACTCCGCTGGGAAACAATATGCAGAACAAAGGTTCCGGTCATCGTGGCTACGGACATTCATTTGTTGGCGCATTTCATTATTCACAATATTAAAAGATAGAATGTTTTTTATTCAATATTGTTATTATTGTTGCTGTTTTTTTTTCATTAATTTCATGGTTTCCGATGATTGTCAAGTGAATAATTGCTTTGTTTTTATGGGAAACACAAGGGTGCATTCCGGAAGTGCGTCAGATGTACGGCTCGAGTAAAGTGTCAGCCGTCGAAAGAGTCGCTTGTGATTCACAGCCAAACGTTAGTCTTGATCGGGCAGTTGTGTTGACAGGTTGACGCGTAACTCCTTTTCTCTTGCACCCCCACCTACTATGGCAGCCACCGACCCCCGGCTGTCGAGTGACGGCGGACCGACCAGCAGAGGAGGGTACCCAGGTGGGGAGAGCCGCAAAGACCGCGACGGATCGGGCGGTGGTAACGGGGAAGACGACCGGGACCGAGGCAATTTCGAGTGCAACATTTGTTTCGACACTGCTAAGGATGCTGTCATCAGTATGTGCGGCCACTTGTTCTGGTACGAACCGAGCGAGAAGGGCTTTGGGATTGGGAGTGCCGTAAAATGATCAAACGTGACCTGCCGTGCGGCCTTTATTTACCCTCTGTTTTAATGATAGCCATCTACGATTTACTGAGCATTACAAATCAAAGGTGTGTGTCCTTCACTTTACTTCATAGAACGTAAACACGCCTTTTACATTATGGCTTATGTGTGACCTTGTATGTTTTGACATAAATGGCTGACTTGCTGCTTGTAACACATTAACTAGCTTTCTCAGTTTGTGCAGATCAATGATGATTAAAGTTCTCGTTACTCAAGGAACAAAACACAAACTTGTGTTATTAGAGCAAACTGGTTAAGTGTCAGGTTCAAAACGTGATCATCAACTTTAATCTACAACTCACTCAAATTTGCATCTTTGTGGCCAGTACTTATTATTTGTTATCCAAAATGTGCATTGGATATTCATAACATTAACTGCAAGGAGTGCAAGGCATCTATCAGGCCTTTATTTGTACAAATGTATTTTTTATCACACTTGTGATCATTAGTTTAGTTGCCATGCTTCCCCACCAACCAGCCCCCTTGCCTTTGTCCTCCCTTAGGACCTCCAGACTTTGTAATATGATGCAACAATCAGTAAGGCAGCAGAGTGATGACATCAGTTCACCCGTTGCAACTTTCCATAGGAGTTGCCATAAAGCTCTCAGAATGTCTACTTACAGCTAAATACAATATGCAAATAGTGAACCCACTTTTAAATGGAAAAATATTAATGGGGGAAATGGCATTGAGATTATTTTCATACAATGTAGTCTTAAATAACCCTAAAATAGTATTTGCCAAATGACCCGCATACCCGTTTGGATTAATCTGTTCCACTCTGGGGTCATGTGACATCACATGAGCGCCTGCGGCATGAATTTATCACAGTCAGAATCTTGCAGTAGAGATAAAAATCGATAAAAATACATTTGAGAGTGTAATGTGTTATTCAGTATTCAGCTTGGGAGTCTTGCCAACAGAGTTGGACAATTTGTTCAGTTGCGTGCATATTCCGAAGGAATGCCAGCTATCTACACAAATACTACTTTGTGTGAGTCCCTTTGTGTGTATCTCTGTGTGTTTGTCGTGCTTGGTTTCTCTCAGCTGAGTCTTTGTGTCATTCAGTCACAAACTATGTCAAATAGAACATCTAAAAAGATAATAATAAATGCCGTGTACAAGAGGGGTTAAATATTACAAAGCACAACTACCAACATATTTTATACAAATTAATAATTGTACCCTTTCTCTTTTTCCAGCTGGCCCTGTCTCCATCAAGTAAGTTTACCATCATTAATTTTGCTGAGTACTTGGAAATAAGATCAAACAGTATATATATATTTTTTTTTTAATTGATGTGTTTCAAGTTCTGGTCCTAACTATCTAATGATGGTGCTGATCTAAGCTTAATGGTCATTACACTTGCATGTGATGTAACTTGGAAATCGGCACACGTAAGGTGACTTAGTACAGCTTAAACATACTAATGCCTTTAATGCTTCTGGTTACGCTTCTTTCTGTGTGGCACACTTTAGCTGGATTTACACGGCACGGTTCAAGTGACACACATTACACTTTCAGCTATTTGAATGCAAATAACAGACAAAAAAATATTACTTGCAGACATGTATTTTATCCTCTACTGCCCCCATGTGGCCAAGGTGCGCACACCAGAAGGAGCAGCAATTGAAGCAAAAATGTGGCAAGACTGACCACATTTCTTTCCTCCTGCTGCTCTATTTAGTGGTTGGAGACGAGGCCTAGCAGACCACAGTGTCCTGTGTGTAAAGCCGGTATCAGCAGAGACAAGGTCATCCCACTGTATGGACGAGGGAGCTCCAGTCAGGAGGACCCTCGGTGCGCCCTTTGACCATCAGACTGTGTGAAGGCCCGACATTGTTCTTATGAGTGACTATTTGTGTTGGACTTTATTAGGTTGAAAACTCCCCCACGGCCTCAAGGGCAGAGAACCGAACCAGAAAGCAGAGGCGGGGTGAGTCTGGTTTCATTATATTAACGCTGTCCGGACAAAAGTTGATTTTATGCACATTTAGCTTGTTTACCTTTCATTCAACTCCAAGTGGCGTGTGCTTTTCAGATGTTCCAGGGTTTCAGCGACACCAGTTTTCACATGTCGTTTGGCATCGGCGCTTTTCCCTTCGGGTTCTTCACGACCGTCTTCAACGGCAACGACCTTTTTCACAGAGCAGGTAGAGTCGTTAATAAATGATCTATTTCATTTAGAATTGATTGTAGTGTGAACTTTGTTGTACCTATTTCCCGCATCCCCCTCCATGGTCTTTCCAGACCAATACCCAGGTGATGCCCAAGGCAACGGCGGTAACGGAAATCACAATTGGCAAGATTGCCTCTTCCTGTTCGTGGCTGTTTTCTTTTTCTTCTGGCTGCTAAGCGTGTGACAGAGAGGACGAATGGCGAAGATGGACGGACGGACAGAGGGGAAGGGATGGGTCACTTAACCTGAGCCACATACACTCATGTCTTCTCTTTTTTTTTTCTTCCTGGGAAGAGCAGTTGTTCACAAGAAGCTTCCAATCTGCCTTTTGTTAATAGAAACAGTGAAAAGCAACTGTTGAATTACACTGTACAAATAATCAGTCTGTCTTTAGGGGGTCAGAAGAAGACAGTATTATGTGGTCAGGGTGACCAGGTTATGTCAAGTGAGTGTAGTTCAGCCCTCTACCCGCTTCTCGAGGCCCAAGACAGTGATGGATGGAAGAGCACTGACTCCATTGGTTACCATAACAACCTTTGTCTTGCCTTTAAAAGGCCAAAGAGTAGCAGTTTGGGTCTGAGTCATTGGTTGTGTGTAGATATTTGTCTTAAAAATGACTGCCAGTGCACTGTGATGCCATTTAAACCTGTCCTCATTTGTTCAAAAATGTTTTTCTTCTACCAAAGCGTCCCAAAATAAGAGCAAATGAGTAGAAAAAGCGAAATCTCAATGAACCATATTGGGAAAATGATTTCGGGCAGACACGCAGCAGTTCAGTGAACTGCATCATAAACCATAAACCACATCCTGTATGTCAGAGCGAGTGATCCATTTGTATAAAGATTTGTAAATGTTTTTTTCTTGTCCTTTTAAATTCACTTGTAGCAAATGCACTGATAACCAGAATGCTTTTTCTAAATTTTGCCACGCGACAGTGTGTACCAATAAAAAATAGGAGCTTAGCTAATGTGAGACTAAGCAAGACATTAAAATTTCTATCACAATGTTTTGTGTCTTAATACATAGTCGAACTCTGAACACAACCAATTTTGCTTTCTCATGAGATCCAAAATCAACCCTAATGCAATGTATAGAAAAATTAGTAAGGCTGGCACAATTTTGTTTTTTTTTGACACAAAACTCTCTTTTATTACAAATGACCAATATTTACGCAGTTAAGGGTATTTATAAAACTATCAAAAAATATTCTATCAAAAGAAATGACGGTGGTCCTTTGTATAATATTGGCAACAGGTAAAATATTCCTAGGGCTAGAGCCAACTTGCATGAACAACAGATGCAGTCAATCAAGAAAACCCGCATCAACTTTTGACATGTACATTTCGGTCAAAAACATTAACATTTAAACTTTGAAAAATAATTCAAACGTGCAAAATCAGCATTTTTTGGGGTAAACACAACAATCATCGGCCCCCTCAGACCCCCGGCTACTCTTCAGTGTTTTTGCCATTCTCATCCCTGTGACTAACATAATCACTTCTTTTTTTTGTGGATCTTGTTGGATTTGTTCAAGATTTTCATGAGATTTTTGGACATGAAGTATGGCTTCTCCTGAGAGCCATCATTGCGTTCCAAGTCTTCCACTGTGAAGAGTTTGGTGCAAAGTTAAAATATTTATCACACTGGTTTGTCTACTCTTGAATTAAAAAAAAATATCTTAGAATCGAAGCCTTGTTATTGTGTACTCACAGAAGCAGAGGAAGAGTGTGTCCACACACATGCTGTACACACTGAAGAACCCGTGAGCGATGAGGTAGCTACCAAACACTACCGTCTGTGAAGGTCATTTGGAGAAACAACATTAAATGACTTACTTGATCACATGGGTAGATGAAATCAACAAAGTCATACAATGATTGGCGTCCAGTAGTAGTTGAGGGTCTCTGACTGGGCTGTGCTGTGTGGAAGAGGAATTCGGCCAGAGAAGAAGAAGAAGGCCAATACACCTGCAAGTAAAAGCTTGGTATTACTATTTTGCTCAATGGGGATGCTTTTCTTTCCTTTTTTTAAAATTCAAAATGTGCAAAAAAAAAATATACCTACCCACTCCACCCACTACGAGTAATTTCCCAAAGAACAGCAACAGGTCGGTCACTTTATCTAGTATTACGGCTCTGTGAGGAACAATTATACATTGCTGTATTACACTTTTAAGATTCATAAGTGAATAGAAGATTTATCATAAATTATAATTATAATCAAATCAGTACGAACAGTTTTTTCTAAAATGTCCCATCTGTCCATTAAAAAAAAACGTGGACTTTAAGCACAAACCTTATTATGTTTCTCATTATCAGAAAGAAAGCATTCTTGGCTGAGGTACAGAAGTTTTTTCCATAAACAGCAATCTGTGGAAAAGCACAATTACTGCATTACAAAAAAAAAAAAACATTTAAACAATACATATATTTAACAATAAGATAAATATATATTCATATATTGTGCTTACCATGATGTATGCATTTCTATTGAGAAACTTGATGCATTTCTCCAGGCACCAAAAACAGCACTTCATGCAGCACAGAATAAAACGTGCAACAGGGTTTTGAGCCGCTAGGTGGCGGTAATACGGGAGACAAAAACATCAGTGGCCTTTTTAAAAACGATATATATTGACAGTACAGCAGCTCATTAGACGAGAGAGGCCTTACCTCTGGTTTTGTGGTCAATGTATTCGAGGAGGCTTCTTATAACCTGCACCAAGGTCAGAATCAAAGCACCAAATGCCAAAGAGCCAACATGGTACCTGAAATGATTTGTGGTAGGTTAAGAAAATAGATATGGAGTCATGAAAAGATTAAGAATAAGTTTGCAATACAAACATGGACTTACCTTAGTGTGCGCACAAAGGCACTGCACACGGGGAACATGGGGATGTCATCGGGTTTTTTGTAAGCCCAGTAGTAGGCGGCAAAGGCACCAGCCAGGGTGCACTGGCCCAGAGCGATGACAAAGTTCATGCACCAGAGAAAGGCCACCACATTGTAGATCTGAAGGTTGAACAGGTTCCTCTGGAAGAGCCCCTCCGTGTTGTAATTGACAAAGATGCACGCAGCGGAAGGGCAGGTTGGGTAATCGGATGCGTTGAAGGACTAAAGCAGTGAGGGAATGGAAAAAAAGCATTCAAAGTCATGCAGGGCTGATTTTCAGGCCGCCAATCGAGGGTATTGTGAGTTATCTGACCTGAGGGTCACAGTCCACGGTGCCGTTGATGCGCTGACACTCACTTATACTGGAGTTGAGAGCCACCACTTTGTAGGATGCTCCTCCCGAAGTGGCTAGATACCTGTATCGATTAGCTCAGGAGATCAAACAAATGGAGTCGTCCGTATCCACATGTTCACAATGAAAGGATACAATGCAGTGCTACCCCAGTAGGCCACACAAACCAAGAGGAGAACAAACGTCAACAGAGGATAGAACAAGGTGCTCATCATTTGACCGATGGCCCTGTGGAAGAGCGCGTGTTGTTTAGAAGAACACACCAGATGTACAGAAATAAACATCTAATAAATTGCATCACAGCACGACTCACTTGCTGGACTCTTGGATGAGCGAGATGGCGATGAGGATTCTGTTTCGGAGGAAGATGAGGAGTAAGATCAGGATGGCTTCCACCACGGAGAGGATGATCACTGTGGAGGCAACAAAAGGAACAGGACAATGAAAAAAAAATTACAGCATTAAGATAATGGAAGATAAAAATGCCTTATTCTTATTTTCACTGTTCACACATGAGATACTGTATGTCGCTGAGTAAACTCACAGAAAGCTAACCAAGTTTCTTGCACTTTTAGGTAAAAGCTGAAGTTGGTGGTGAAACCAATGTCAGTAATTGTAGCAGAGAGGTTCTTGTAGTTTGCATACTCCCAGTAGCAGTGCCAAATCCCTGAAAAGAAAAATAAAAAATCACACAATGCTTTAAAAACATGCTGTGAATCAAATAAATGCTGTGATTGCTAAACTTTCTATTTCAAGTGGAATTGTTGAGTTCAAAGTCACCATATGCCCCGGTGCAGAGGACAGCTGCAATCAGGAGCCACACCATCACGCCAGCAGTAAATCTCAGCAGGAGCAGGAACAACAGACTGAGTACCATGGCTATTGCCAGACCACTGTAGAAAACAACAAAAAATTGTACTGAGTATTCATCAACATGCAGAAGAGGAAGGCATCAACTCACGCGAGGATCCAGGGCCATGATGATGCAAAATCCTCAAAGATCCTGACCCCTATGTCCCTGGCGCTGAAGCTGTTCAATATGTCCCTGGATCAAGGCAAAAACAAACAGTTGTTAGTTGGCAACTATTCACTAAGCATTCTAGTAGCTCCTAAATTGATGCAACGGTAAAGAAAAATGCACAATTGCAAGGCACAGAATTCAAATCCATCACAGGAAAGTCTAATATAAATATCTAATATTGGCATCCAAACTAAGACTGAACACATGCGAGAAAAAATAAAACTGAGCATGTCTCAATATAACACTGCTGATTCATGCATAGCAACGGGACTGACTATAACCAGACGCTATTTGAAGGTTGGACACACCTACGAGGCAACCGACCCTGTGCTGGTGATGAGGACAACAAGTGGATTACGAAAGTGGGTCTGCTTTTATTTTGCTATTTGACAGTGATGTTCATAATGTGAAATTTTCTTTTTTAAGGCAACATTCCTCTGCACTTATTTATTGGCTTTACCCCGTGCCGTTCTTGATAAGGCTGGCCGTTTCGTTGACAGATGTTGGCAAGCCTGGAATGGTGGAAAAAGCCGGTGGAATGCTCCCAAGCGATTGGACATCAGGCAAACACCTTCCGATAACTACAAAGTGGAGAAAACAATCAAAATGATTTATTGTCTTTTTTTTTCCCCACATTTGAAACAAATATAAAAAAAATAAATCCAGCGGAAGTCAAACAGTCCGTTTTATTGAACTTGCACTCACCGGAGGTTGTGGGAATAGTATAGAAAGGACACAGATCCTTTTCCACAATGTCTTTAACAGTCTAAAAATAAAATGATTCAATTAAGATTTAAGTTCCGGCAACATAGTCATACAGAAGATATAGTATACAATCTGTGTTATAACTTACCAAAGGAGTGTTTGACAGGTTTAAAGACGGTGCACAGAGGCTTTGTGTGAAAACATTTGCAGGCTTTGCAGTTGGAGCGAAGTCTAACGGCGCCACGAAGGTGAATTCACTCGGGCACTTTTCCACACATATCTGGTGGTGGAGGGGGGCAGCATGATTACGGGTGGAGAAAGGCAGCAAGTATAGCAAAGAAAAAAAAAAGTTAGCCCATGTGCATAGCATTCTACCTGTGTGGTTGGACATTGCAACCCGTTGAGAGCTGCTGCCATCACATTCACTCCCGTTGCACATTTGAGAATGTCAAAGTAAAATAGTGAAGGTCGGTTTCTGAGAAAGAAGATAGAAAGGGAAAAATATGAACTGACGGCGGATTAATATACTGGATATTTTGTAATCCGTGTAGGTGAAAGTTAATCACATGTTTGGTCCGGTGCCACAGAACCATCCGGTTGAGTTTTTGGGAAAGAGAACTTGCCGGGGATCTCCATAGAGCCATGCTGACAAAAAGGAAGGCCGCACACAAAAAAATGAAACCAAATGACACAAACAACGGCTAAATATAGACTAAGCCCACATTCTAACATTTTGAAAACAAGGAGTGGGCTGTAGAAAAATAGACTTGGACAACATCCAATGATGTATTTTAATGAGGTCCTATTGAGCTGGCTGCACACAGACTTTGTGTTGACTTAAGATAAGGAAGTGGGTGCTGTGTGTTGGAATGAGTTTCATGACCAAACTGGTCATCATTTAACAAGCTCAATACTTCTATTGTATTTGTTTCTTGTAAAGAGGAAGTCATTGTGAGGTTTAATCTACATACGGTCCCTAAGGGCACTGTTGCCATTTTTTTTAATGCAGCTACAAAGGTAAATTAACAAACCTTGATGTTCTTACTTGTGTGGTGTTGAACGTTTGGGAGATTGCGTACGTTTGTCTGGTTAAGCTTACCTAAAATCCCAACTGCGATGTAGCCAAGGATGACTAACATAAACAAAACGCAGCAGATTATGTCAGTGCAACCTCTGGGGAGAAAACAGGAGGGCAAAACATCTTAGTGAGCCGTGTGGACTTTGCACAGAAATGTGTTGTTGTCATGGGAAAAAAAAAATGCAGCAGGAAATTGAAGCTCACCTCTTCCTTATGGGTCCATTAAAGGAGGGGTCATACTGGACAGGTTCACCTAGACAAAAAAAAGACAAGGAAATTGATTGTGTATTTTTTTTTATACTCTAATATTTTGATAGTTGTTTCAAGCACATTAGATTTTTAAAATATTTACATTTTGTGTTTTAGTTACTGTAAATTTGCAATCAGCTCAAAAACACATCTAAAAAAGTTAATGAATGACCAATTGTACACTAATTGCATGACTTGGTAACTTACAAGTGGTGTAAAATATTTAAGTACAGGGTGGTGGTGTTGCTGGTGGAAAAATGTTTCCTGGAACAAAAAAATGACTAACCAGGATGTTACTACATTAAAAGGAAGATGTGTTAAAAAAACACCAACTGCAACACATCATTTGAATGTGTTTTGAATTTCGCAACGTTGTTGACTGGTACATTATGCTTTCAGAAAGCGGGATCAAACTCGAAAACCTTGAAGATAAAAAAAAAAATCTTGCAAAACATATGCCTTAAATGTCAAACTGGCATTATGTGCATAAGATGCTGACATGAGCTAAGAACTAGCTAGCTAACATGCTCACACTCACACATTATTAGTAGAGCAGTAAACTAATTAAAATGTTTAAGCATTGTATTAACAGGTAATAAAGATTTTATGATGGCAACAGTTTGGTCATCCAAATATTAAGTAATGTCAATAGCAAATGTTTTGAAATCAAAACAAATCAGAGAGCAAAAAAGGCTCTCGGATTTTGGTCCACTTTATTGTTAATATTCCAAAAAAGGGAAAAATATATCCCACGGTTGGATATATATATTGGGATTTCCACCGCTCAAGAGTTCATCCTCAGAGAGTAAATAGTGACAACAAAGGAACCTGTTCATCAGCCTCTTGCGTATCACATTTCACAATGCAACTCGTAAAAAGGTTCAGGGTCATTCCATTTAAAGATGTCTCCTTTTTATAACGTTTTTATAGCGTTGACGAGAAAATGGGGTCACAGGGAATAGCATTCCGAGTTATCTGATGACTCAGTTTCTGTGTGCAACCAGAGCAACATAATCATAAAATGTCAAATCGGTCACTTCCTGGTTATAGATCTAACTCCAAATGATTGTCATTTAGATTATGCATCGGCCTTACGCAAGATTAAAAAGTAAAGAGACCATTCAAAACATGAATTTATTTAAGCGTTAAAACCTAGTAACTCGTAGAAACCTCTTTTGTATTCGTACTAATCACACATCCACATACAATGAATCAGACATTTTGTTATTGTTTAATAAAAGGTCATAAACAACAAATAATCACACAAACATCTCCCGAGGCGTTTTTGTATTTTATTCCAATATATGAAATGAAATATAATCTGTATTTACCTGCAAGGAGGGTTTATTTACTATTGCCTTGTTAAACCTCCCATTCTGTCAATACACTTGTGGTTTCATCAATAGAGAAGCAGAAGTGTACAAAGTCCTATACAAACCTTTTGTAAATCTGGATTGTCAGAAGGAAGGAATGTTTTCTCGGGCAAAAAAAACCCGATTATTATTAAGGAACATAAATACTTTTCTTTATCCATATTTTCGATATAGTAACTTATGTTTTCTACATATATAAACAAAATAAATACAGCTATACTAGAATACTTTATAGCTTATCTTTTACATCTTTTACTACAATTATGACTTTAGAAGTGCAATGAAATAATTAAATCTATATTTTTGTTCGGCGTAAAAACGGAACCGCGTCGTAAACCGAGGACTACGTGTACTGTAATTAGAAGATGTGTTTTACAAATCAACGATATAAATTAGCATAAGAATTATACTGGGAAATGTTTAACACCCGCTTAGTCAAACGTAAAAGTAAAAACTTTTTGTATTTAGTCCCGTTTAAGCGAAGTATAACAAAAAGTCTCCCGAGGTAACGGGTGATGGCGACTTGGCAACTCACCGAACTCCGATTCCGGATTTGTCTGCGTTTTCTTGCCCATTTTCCACCTTGACCCCCACTTATCTTCCTCGGCTTGTCACTTACAACTCACTTTATTTTAAGTAAGTTAAAAAGCCCTAAGGAAAGGGTAGAACAAAAGCTTTTAAGAAGGAACAATCGAGTGAATCTTTTCCCAGCAGACAGTTGTTACTATGTAATGACGGCGCCAAGTGCGCACCTGTGTTGGAAAATGAACCGGAAGTGCCCAGGAGCACGCGCGTTTACAGAGGCCGGAAAATATAAACATAAATTAGTTTTTGATAGTTTTTTGTCAATAATCCTTTATTGGTGGCATTTCGTCGTGTGTTACTGTGAAAAATGATATTTTGGAACATCGTATTCACCTTCCATTTTAAACAATGGATGTGTACATGACAATGACGTCATCTTTATGCGTATTTAATTTCAATATGTACAAACATCCATAATACTGGAACTGTTGTAGTGCTGCCAATCTTGTTAACAAACCATAAGATACAATCGTTGACGGATTCTACATGAAAACATTTTATGCAAATTTATTATTTTAAATGCATATGATAAACATTAAAACTAATAAAAGGCAAAACAAATGGATACACTATGCCTCCAATACATGATTGGTCATTGGATTTCTGCATGAGAGTGTACAAAAACGGCACCAAAGAAAATATAAAATAAGAGCTAAACAATGGCACATTAATACTAAAACCTGTCAAATATATGTTGTTCAACAACAAGCATACTGTATGTAAACAAAATTGGTATTTCATGTTGAGCACAGAGGAAATGATGAGTGACATTGAAAATCTGGCAAAAATGGAAGAAAGTAAAAAGCACTGTGATAACATGATATGGAAAACAAAATCCCATTTCTGTCATTAAATGCTGGGAAGAGTCAACCCACAGTCTGCTCCCAACTCAGGACTGGTCTCCAGCGGAGCCAATCTGCTCTGCTCCAAAGCAATGGCCTCTGCAGAGTGTTTGCATTTCTCCGAGCCACACTGGCAGGTAAAGTATTTGCTCTTAATGTCCCAAAAACGATCTCCATAGTCAAACCTATGGGCGAAAAAAGATCTATTAGAAAACTGTGAATTCTAGTCAGTTGCACATGTATCGCAACCAAAATCACAGCTATCTAACAGAAGCACTGAGAACATACTATTGGTGACATTCATCATAACACATCTCACCCAAGCTCTTGGCCACTATGGATGTCTCTGGAGCTGAAGAAAGCAATGCGAGGAAATCGCAGGTCCTGGTGCAGCATGAAAACGCGCACCGGGATGAGGTTAGGGTCACAAAGGTGGTTGATGAAGCGGCTGATGTTTCCGTAGTAACGAGCATCAATACAGTACACCTCCCCGTCCTTCAGAGAACACACAGGATGTGTTAGACATCAATTGAGCAGGAGATCTTGTACACTAATTATTACTTTATTGTCCAGGTCAAAAAGGTAGGAGTCATCCTCTCTAACGTCCGCTTCTGCATCTGAGATGAGCTCTCCCACATATCTGCAAGGATTAACGATATTAAAACATGGAAGCAATTGTGGTAAAAACACCAAAGAGACTGGAGGGTCCCCTCTTACTCGCAAATGAAGCTTCCCTGGGGAATGTCTTGCAACGCTCGGACACCCCAGCCCATCTTCTCTGTCCTGTAGAGTTGAAGGCGAACTCTGAGGGAAAGAGAGGAACAACGTTTAGTGCAGTAGACTAAAGGTGATGCAAATACAATTAAAAAAATATAAGTTTAATACTTACTTGATGCCAGCCTGTACCACTCTATTCTTGCATGTCCGGTGACAAGAACAGGCCATGTTGCATTCGAAAATGAGAGGAGGTTCAATCTTGTTAAATTCTTGAAGCAATCGCTGATCCTGTTCAAATAAAAACAACAAGAGTATTTTTATTATACTAGTTTTTGGATTTCAAACCAGATCCATTTTGGTTTTACCTTGTCATACCAGCAACGGATGCTGAGCTGCCCACAAAGGCAGTTGCTGGAGGAACAGTCATCAGTGCAGCCACAGTGCTGAGAAAACATGACAGAGTAGCTTAGCTTCTTTTGGAGCAGAATACTAGTAAAAATATATATATATATTACCTGTAAATGTGTGATGTTACGGTCGATATTCATTGCTGACGTTTCACAGTTTTCCGAAACGTATTTGTAATCTGAAGGACAGCCTTCGTCATCTACTGCATTTACACATGGAATGGGTGCGTTCTCGTAGCCTTGCGCAATGTCACTAGGAAAGTTCAGCAATAATGAGTATGACGATAAAAATACAACAAGCGTTGACAGGAAGTGAGCATTTCAAATGTCAACAACACCAACCTGCATATAATTCTTTCGGTCCTAAGCACGCGATTGGTTATTCCTCTTCGTATCTTCCTGTTGATCTGGAGCGCAACCCATACTGGAGTGTCGGGACGGGCAAGGGTGAGAGGCGTGTCCCCTTCCCTGTTAATAGTGTCGATATCGGCACCTCTCGAGAGAAACAAGCTAAAATGAAAACACACAGAATATCCCAATTCTTTTTAAAGTCATGTGCTTGAGTAATTTGATTATTCAGCTCAGGCGTGACTCACGTGACACAATCCAAGTATCCTTCTCTGGCGGCGATGTGGAGTGGCGTGTCACCGTGCATGTTTACTGAGGCAAGGGAACAACCAGCGTTCAAAACCATCTCTGCGATATCCACATTTCCTGCGTAAGCTGCCCAATGGAGACATACATTCAGCTCCTAAAGAGGAAACATTTGGTTTTTTAGGTCAAAATACATCTCCAAGATGACCAGAGTGCTTATTTTAAACCAATTTTGGGAGAGGCTTTTCTGATGAGACGATAAGAGCTCACCTTGTCATTAATAGTCACGTCAGCTCCTCGGTTCAGTAGCACTTTGATCACGTCCACGTGTTTGTGTTCTGCAGCCCAGATGATTGGCGTCCAACCGCCGTTATCCTGAGATGCCCAAAAATGTGTCAGTGTGGTGTACATGTACTTTTGGAGATAGAGGCAAAAAAAAAAAAAGTTTTAAATCGAGCAAACCCTCAAGCTGCTTTTGAGCCTTTTCCTTACCTGTGCATTTACATCCACCTGTCCTGTCTCCAGCAGTATGTTGACAATTTCAAGGTTGCCCTGTTTGGCTGCATGGTGGAGACCAGTATATCCATCCTCCTCCTGAAGAAAAAAAAAAAAACAGACAACAAAATTGAATTATTCTTAATGAAATATATAAACGTTTACTTTGGGCAACAACAGATACTCACAACATGGTAGACGCAAGCCCCATTTTGGATCAGGTATCGAGTCAGCTCTATGTGATTGTTGATGATGGCTTCTAGTAGTGGTGTTCTCAGGTCCTTGTCTTGAGCATCTATTTGAGCACCCGCCTGTCAGTAGAAACTTATTTAGTTCATGACAAACATGTGGAAAAGATCGATAAATCAGACAAGATCAAGGGATAATATGGATGGACTCAGATTAGATGGAGTTAGAGTGCCACAAATTACTTCCAAATGAATTTCAAATGTTCGAGCAGGCTTTTTCTGCCATTTATAGATAGTCAAAGGAGAATATGTACAGGAAAATGTTTGGAAATAATTTGTCTTCATTTTCTTGCAGCACAAAAATCTCCAAGATGGCCTCACACACTTGCAGCAGGATGTAGCAGACTTCCAAAAGCCCTCTTTGAGCCGCAGCATGCAGAGCAGAGCGTCGATTCTGAGATTCAGGCTGGTATGCGGGATCAATGCCCTCCACTTGAACACATCATACACAAAACCATCAACACCACACTGTACAAGTTTACAAGATTCTTTTTGACATACTTAGCATGAGCAAAACTCTCTGGACTTCGCCTTGTTTGGCAGCAGGATAAAGTTGACGTGGGTGGAACCTTAATTTCTTTCTCCTAGGGGGTAACATTTTTTATCCAGCTTTATTTTTTGCATCGTGAACATGGATTTAATCTCGATCACGCTAGTTTACAGGAGTCATACAGCGATTAAGAGCAAACCTTTCAGTATCCTGAGTGAGAATAGCCTTTTGTAGCGCCGTCCTGCTGGCTCCTGGCGGAAGAGCACTGGCGCAAATGGGTTTCCCATTTGGCATACACACAGACGGCCCCACGCTGTCCACGCCCTCCTCGGGAGGGGTCATGGTGGCGGCGGATGAAGTTGAGGGCACGGGCTGGGGCGGCTGCTGTTGCTCGACTGTTACTGTGGCCATTCCATGGCTGCGCATACGTGCACTGGTGAAGGCAGTTGATGGTAAGAAGTACTGTATATATGCAAAAGATTATTTTTTTTCAGCTGTACTTTTCTTTCTCATTTATTATCTTTTAATGCTTTTTAAAACGGTGACCAGTTTCGCCTTCTCGTGGAATCTTACCTGACGGGTCTTTCAGGCATCTTCCCATCTTTCATTCCTCCCGTGGAGGCTGCGAGAGACGGCGCCGAAGGGACAGTGGGCGGCAAAGACGGCGTGGTGGTGGAGGACGCCGACATGGTGACGACCATGCTTGCGGATGCCGTCGCCGCGTTGAAGGGAGGCATGGTGACCTCTTGAGCCTCGCTCGCATCCTCGCCGCAGTGGGGACAGAAAAGCATTCCGCCGTTTTCTCTGCTCCGTCCACCCCCAAGTACCGTGACACATCCACGGTGGAAACGGTGGGCGATGCGCTGGTCTGGGCAGCATTCAAGGAACGTTCCCTTGAAGAAGAACATTTGGATGAACACAGGCGCCATTTTGAAGATAACAATAAGTGCCGACAACTTACTGCTATGCAAAAGAAACCGCAACCGGGACAGCAGTGGTGTTTCACCATGTGGGCGCGATGGGTTTCACAAAGCACCATAAGGGGCACCCGGCTAGACGGACGCATGGTTTCTCCTTTGGTCGTCACATTGGTGCAAGCCCTCAGCTGGCAGATTCAACAAGACATAGACAGTTAGACAGCGAGCTTGTGATTTACATATAAACAAATGCGATCATGTTCTAAAGAAAACAGAAGATCTTGATGGGCCAGTGGGCCTTCTCGTGGAATCTTTAATGTGTGGTCACAAACCTCTCCATTGCTGCTCTCAGTGGCCATACACTGTCTACTGGCACGATGGTTGGCGCTGTCAACACGAGGCGCTTCCATTCGGCAGCTGCAAAGGGGAAGCTCCTCCAGCCGCTCGGTGTCCCCTCCATCGCTTCCCTCTGCGGCAAACACATACAGCAATACTTTGCGACGATCCAATTGGCTATATCTGATTCTCATCGTAGCAAACGATGAGAAAAGTAAAGTTAATATAAACCTACCATGATGAGGTGAGAGTGTCAGGCTGTCGGCAGCAGCGATGTTTAACGCGCCTAACGGCACCTCTGTGTACTCAGTCGACCTTCCTGCCGAAACCCGAAATGTCACATTTTATTGTTGGTCAGTGATAATATGCAGACCAGATTTAATGAGTAGAAGAAAGTTTTTATGGCCATCAATATATTAGACTTTATTCATGGCACTCACCTCCAACTGTCTCCAGCACAGGAGACTTGATCCTATCTTTCCCCTGATCCACCTGTTTCCATGGAAACTCTTCAGACTTGTTCTGAATCAGTGCGTCTCTTTGTGATTCACAGTCCGATTCCTAACAAGAATATTCCGTTTCAATGCTCCTGAGATTGCATTCACGTCAGCATCTTTGACTTACCATTTTTTGCGTCTTGTCAGAAAAACCATCAGACTTCTCAGGAGATAAATGGACAAGTTTTCTTTTTTTTCCAACTGTCAAGCAAGGCACATTATTTTTTTTTTATGACACAGCAAAACTTATTATTTCTAAATATTTATGCTCACCAGTTTCAGTGTCGGATGAAGACCCGGATGGAGTCACAGGTCTGGTAGGCGTGTCAGTTTGGCTCATCTGTATTATCGCTGAGTTAGAGCGTTAAATGCTTTATTCGTTTATATAAAAGAGATTTACCTGCATTGGTGATAGCCGGGACATAGTTTTACGTGCCCGATGGATTTTGGGTGATTCCGATAAGGCAGAGGGAGAGGAGGAACTTGGAGGTGGAGATGGCAGGACAGGTTTAGTACTAATAGGACCAGAAACACTCATCTTTGCTCGGCCTGGGGAGAGCGTCATAGATGTAGAAGGAGAAGAGGACAACAAGGAGGAGGTCCCGGGTATGGATTTAGCTGCATATCCTGTAAGGGAGAAGTTAAATGTAGGGATGTTGATGTGGGAAATTGTGGATATTCAGAAGCAAAATATCACCTGGAGGTGGTTTGTTAGGTGGGGAGGATGCTCCATCCTCTCCTTCAGCATCCTTTGCAAGCTCCTGAGAAGTCAGCACCTGTGTTGCTGGCTCTGCTTTTCTGTCAACGGCATCTATGGTGATGTCAGCATCATCTGAAAGTAAAATGTCATTTATTAAAATGTGTATCAACCTCTTGCACACAAAGAATATAAACTAAAGGGGGTAAATACCCTGTTCGACTTGACTTGGCCCAGCTATGGACTCTGAGACATTTTCTTCTGGAGACTCCTAGGGAATAAACAAGAGATTATCCAAAATATAAATATCACTATATTTGCATAAATCATAATATATTGGCGTTGAGTTTGAAATGTCAACCAATCGTATTCGTGTTTACATGAAATGCCGCCATTATTGCCCCAAAAATCGAACAAAAACAAAAGGAGTCCAAACTTAAGCATCATAAAAGAGCGACAGAAAACATTAAGAAATAAAAAATTAGGTCACGTCCTCTACAAAAAAAAAGATCACAGCGAAACAGAATCATACATATCTTATACACAGCATTGTTACTAGCTAACATCACATTTGCTAGCAGTTTTGCACAACATGAAAGCAAGCAGCTACTGTCACCAAAACGTAAAACGCTGCATATTCAGACACGACTGCACCTTAAGCGTCTTATTTTGCTATTTTATAAAGTTTATTTTCTGGTGTAATGACTGTTATTTGCTACCTTTGTCGCAGACTCGGATGCCGACATCTTTCCCAATGAGCGTCGACGTATGTGAATGTGAACGTGCGTACGTCACGTGGTAAGCCCCGCCTCCCCGGTCTCCGACGTTATTGATTTAAATCTCGCTGATCGGAAATCAGTATTCAATGCTCACGCTTAAGACGAACATAGCGAAAATGAACGATATAACCGACTCAAAGTCAGTGTGGTACCTGTAACAGTGTATTACTGCTCTTGTCTCGAGATGCTCTTCGGTCCGAGAGGTCGTAAAGTAAACAGACTGGCTGGAGTAGCAAGGAACGGAAAAGATTGTAACTAAAACAAATCAGCGCCTGTTTTGTGAAAACAGACAGATATAACTACATCTGTTTGGTACACTCGACGGAATAAAGAGAAGGTGAGTTTATGCAAAGTTAAATTCTGCAGTATGACAAGTGAGGATGTTTTGATTGTGCGTGAGTGGTTAGATGCACAGCAAGCTAACTTGTTTGCTAACGTTAGCTGCGTGCATTAGCTGTGAAGGAAAAATAGTTATCAATAACATCACATTGATTCATGGTTTTGGAGTCACTGAATTTTGGGAACCTTTCACTCCAGATCAATTATTTAAATGATGATTTTTTTTTTTTAATTTCATTAAACTTGCATAAGATGCCAAAATAAGCTTTCAAGTGATATCTAAATGCTCCATCTCAGACACGATGGAGATGCTGTGTTTCCGCTTGCCCGGCCATGGGGACATGACCCTCAAGCACATGAATTCTTTGAGGTCTCGCCAGCATTTTTGTGATGTCACCATATTGAGCAGCAACAACCAAACATTCCGGGGACACAAGGTAGTCCTGGCTGCATGCTCACCCTTCCTGAGAGACCAGTTCCTCCTCAACCCTTCCTCCAAGCTTCAGGTAAAGAATGCACAATGGCATCTGTTGTCCTGATCTAAACAATTCTCTGTTTCCTCACAAATGTCTAGGTGTCAATGCTGCACAGCTCTTCAGTTATGTGTGATCTGCTACAGTCCTGCTACACTGGTGTCCTCCAATTTAAACCAGAGGAGATAGTCAACTACTTGACTGCAGCAAGTTACCTGCAGATGGAATATATTGTAGAGCGATGCCGTGATGCTCTGAAGAAGTACATGCAGCAGAAAAACCCCAATCCACTGAAGGTTAGTCTTTCAAAAAAAAAACATTTGTATAACAACAACAAAACATTTTCCAAGATATTCAGGAAACAAATATGCAATCAAGCACTATATTGATTCTAAATGATGTCCAACAGAAGAAGAACGACCTAGCCAATCAATGAGACCCTATTGATTTTCAAATGGGTCGAAGGTGAAAGCCTACTCAAATCAATATGTCAGAGAGAGAAAAGAATCCTGAAATTTTTTCAGGGCAGCTGATCCTAGACCCAGAGTTCACATTATTTTCGGACTGTTCCAGATAACTACAGAGCAGAGCCCACCTCAGCCCGTGATTGTCAGTGGCAGCATTCATTCCATCGCAACCACCCTAAGCAGCCGCCCTGAAGTCCACGTGGTGGAAGAGAACAGCGCACAGGAGAACAGTCAGCGCAATGATAGCAAACCATGTGTGAAAGTATGCGTGTTCCCACTTGCCAGCCAGTAGTAGTGTCAATATTGATGCTTCAGATGTTATGTGAACATCTCTCCCTTTTGGCACAGGATAATCCTTCAGACCAAGGAGGAGACGCCCACCGAGATGTGTTCCAAGTGTACATCTCTGATGAAGAGCAGAACATTGTCAAGGAGGAAGAGTCCGGAGCTCCCACCGATGCGCATAAGGATGCCCGTTCCCCCACAGAAGACGGGGCGGTGGCAGAATATGACTTAACAGCTCAAGGTGCCGGCACTGATGCCTTCTCAAAGGATGGAGTGCGATCTTTCAGACACAAGATGTCAGAACCCGTCCGAGGCCGAGGGAGAGCGATGGGGAGGGGTTTCAAAAGGAGGCGGTGGGTGTCGTCTCAAGAGAAAAAAAGTCCTCGATCAGCCTCTCAAGATTTGTGGTACCTCGCAGGGACTGCTGGCGGCTTTGGGATGGACTTGAGCGAAGGGCTCAAGACGGGGAATTTTTTCTCAGTCGACCTCCCGCGGTTGGACTTAAGTGTAGACGACGCTCGGGGGGATAAGTCGTTGCCGCTGGCCGCCAGCAGTTTGACACATTTTGCAGTGGACGAGTCTGGAGATGCCGGCGAGGGGAGTTGCGGGTTGAATCCCGGCACGAGCGAGGGAGGGGACGAGTCCGTCGCCGTGGTGGGCTCCACATCCAGCGTAACCGGCCCCATCATCTGCGAGCACTGCGGTGTGACGTGCCCCACGACCCACGCCCTTGCCATGCACTATTGCTCCGCCCACCAGGTTTACTCCTGCCCCTTCTGCGACAAGCAATTCCACCATTCGTACAACCTGAACCGGCACATGGCCTTGCACCGAGGCAACGGCAAACCCCACCAGTGCCCCCTGTGCTCCAAGGGCTTCACCCAGAGGTCCACGCTCATCGACCACATGAACCTCCACAGCGGCGAGCGCCCTCATCGCTGCGCGTATTGCAACGCCCGCTTCGCTCACAAGCCCGCGTTACGGCGGCACCTGAAAGAGCAGCACGGCAAAACAACAGTGCAGAATTCCATCCACGAGCAAGAGGAGAGGGAGAGATCGCTCGGGAGGATACGAGAAGAAGCACAAGAATGTCCAGTTACTGAGCAAACATCTTGAAAACCAAAGAATTTAAGGCTAAACCATTTTTCATCACGTGAACATAGTTTAGCTGTGTGAGGCCTTTTAAATGTGTGTGTGTGTAATTTTAATCTTCAACTGATTTTATTATTTTGTACAATGTCTAAAAATTGACATGTTAAAAAATATTTTGATGCCTTAAAAAAAATCACTGGTTTTAATGTCTGTAAATATTGTATTCCATGTAAGCGTGATCCGGAGGAATCTTCGGGGCCTGTCTGTCACTTGTTGTACGCTGCCTATTGCAAGGCCGTAAGTGCTGTTGTTCAAAGAAATAAATGTTTGAGGTCTGCTTTCCTGTTAATTTACTGTGCATCTCACTATTATGTTGTAATATTTCAAAAGTCATTCATGCACTTGGATTTTGAGCCATATATTTATTCAGCACTGTACCTTTGCCATTGGTACTGACAATAAGCACAAGACAACGTTTTTGAGAAAAGCTAAACACTCAATTCTAGATGTTTTTGACGTAAAAAAAAAAAAGGTGAAAAATAAATCGTCATCCATTGGTAGCCGTCCGGTTGTAATGAGAAAAAAGCAAAGGTATAATACAAATGAATAATCGTCGCCATTTTGTTTCACTCCAGGAAATCTTCACTGTACACGACCTGGTTCCTCTTGTCCCTGTAAGAGCCTTTGGTGCTGTTATGCACAGCTGTAAATGAGGGAGGCAAATATGCAGATTAAAATAGATGCAAATGGGGGTAAAAAAAAAAAATAATCTGAACGAGTGAGTGTTTACCCAGAGAAGCCCACACGGACTTGCCGGTGGCAGCGTCCAACATGGGTTGCTTCCTGGCAATGCTGACTTTGATGTGAACATCTCCTACTGTGCTCCCGTTTAGCTGAATGTGAGTTAGATCATATTGCTTTACAAAATATTTTCTCAACAGTATTCTGGAGCATGTCATCATCTACCAACCTCAACGACTGCCTGGTCTGCAGACTCCATCTTTTCAAACGTAATGAATGCACAACTAGAAATCAAAACAGTAATGGTGACTAACACAGCCAAAGTACAAATAATGAAAGATGTAGATGACGTTGCCTACTTGCGTGGGTTATCCATGGAGAGGTCGATGATGTTGCCGTGTTGAGAGAAAGCCGAGCGCATGCTGTCCTCAGAGAGCCCCGAGCCGTAAACGTACACCGTATTCCCTTTTCTGACTCGACGTTCAGGATATGAATCCGACCCTGATCAAATCAAGTGATGAAGCAACTTGTCAAACAAAATCAACAGAATGTTTACTCACGTCTGAAAGTTCCATCACGCTCTTTATCCGCCTCACGGTCTCGATCCATCTCAGCGCTCCTCTCTCTGCTCCGGTCTCTCTCCCTGTCCTTTTCTCGATCCCGCTCCCTCGGCCTATCACGTTCTCGATCCCTGTCCCGCTCTCGATCCTTGTCCCGTTCTCGGTCCTTGTCCCGTTCTCGATCTCTCTCCTTTTCTCGATCTCGATCCCTCTCGCGGTCACGCTCCCTGTCCCTCTCACGCTCCCTGTCCCTCTCTCGATCTCGCTCTCTGTCCCGGTCTCTATCCATCTCTCGACTGGAGGACATTCCTCCATCATCTTCATCCCGGTATCTGTCACTTGAACTGACAAAGCTGTGGGCAAATGGAGAGAAATATTTTAAGCCAACAGTTCATTGTTTCACGTTTTCTTCACAAAGAAGGAGTACTACCTTTCATAAAGTGACTTCCTGTGGGATCTCCTTCCAGACTAAAATAAAACATGGGAAATTTGTTAACCTATATCATAAATATCAAAGATTATCATGTCATGCATAACATACTGCACATTACCTCAGGTAGCTCTTCATCTGTAGAAACGCTCCTTTGGAAAGGTAAGAAAGCTGGAACTGGGCCCTTTTCAGGATCCTGTGATGTTTTTGAAAAAAAATAAACATTGGAGATACTCTTAATAAAATAAAATAAAGTGAGGCAAGAAGTTTATGTCAATAGAGGGACAGTATTTTACCTTGAGTTTAATCTCCAGCGTACGAGAGCGTTTAAAGCCCGAGTTCTTGTTCTCCGATTTGATGGCGCTGATGGCCCCTGATTTGATCAACATCTTTGCTTGCTCAGTTGCTGTCGCCGTGTCAACAACAGGCTGGTCTGAAAGTGCTGTGAGCAAGTAATGACAAAATATAAATTACAAAGAAGTAAAGACTCATGTTGTGCCACTAATTAAAATGCACTTACTCCGTTTTAATCCACTCGGGTTTGTCTGGTTGGTTGTATTCTGCTTCTTAAGAGCAAGCAGTGCCTTTTTCTAAAATGCAATAAAAAAATAATAATTGGGGTATCTCAGAAATGAAAAACATAACAAGAGAGATGATTTTTAAAAATCCAGCTAGCAATTGATTATTTGTAGAAAACAATACAAGATGTGATTCCCTCTTTACCTTTTTCTTGAGCTTTGCATACTTCTTTTGCAAAGCTTCTTCTTCCTCCGTTAGCGAAGATGGAAACACAACCATGATGGAAGTTGCTATATTAAACAAAAGAAAAACAAATTATTATCGTAATTCAAATTGACAACAACTCAGACGACATGAGCTTGATAATGACTGCGAAAATAAAAATGATAAAAATACGTAACTAAACCTATTTCTAAAGCTAATAATTCTCCCAATATATTATCATTGCGCTGTTTTTGCATATGTTTAATACAATTAATCTGCAATAATCCGAATCGCCTGCTTACCAAATTTGCAGACCGCTGAACAAAAACAGTCGCGTAAATATGACGTCAGTCTTTCAGAGGGGGGGGGGCAAAATTCACTAAATCGGACCTATTTTGTATGCGGCAGTTCATATTATATTCTTTAGAACATATGTTCAGTTTTTATTAATATTTTACTCGTTTTGACAGTGAATTCGTACTTAGGTTTAGCATACTTACCTTTGTTTTCAAGCCACTTCCGTTTATTTCCCAAGCTACTTCCGAGGCAAATAAATGCTACAACTCAGCACCATTGATTGAGAATATGGACAGAATAAGTAAGTTTAAAATGATCACAAACATAACGACAGTTCGATCAAATAACCAAATTAGAGAATAATCGTGCCTTATTATGAGAGCCCTCACTTCTGTTACATTAGTACGATGAGCCAGTTTCTGTAATGATTTGATTTAGCAAGCACCAATGCTTTAGGCTTTAATACAACGAAATGATCAAGTAATTGTTGAGTGTATCAGTGTTTTTATTATAGGAAAAAGTGTTTCACCAATTGTTTTGCTTGAATGTTGCTTTTGTTTACTTGTGCCTCTTTCTAGATGTACCCCCTCCAGGTCCTATGGATCTTCCTCTGTCCTTGTTGGAGATGGGATGCTCTGGCAGGTTTGAACTCATCACACATCCCTCCCCGGGCTTGCCTTTTCCTCCACAGACCACGGTCAGTATTATTGATCTGTTGATCACTGGCAGATCATCATTTTTTGAGCAACTCGTGTCATATATTTCCCTCATCAGCTCCCCAATGGACTTCCCCCCACCAGTCTGAGCCTGGAGGCTGAAGTCAAGAAACAATTTTTACAAGATCCTGGCTGGCTTCCTTTACATGACACAGACTTTGCTTTCCAAAGGTTTCTAAAGTGCGTATTCCCAACAAAAAAAATATTTGTAGTGTATTAGCATAGGAGGAGGTTTAGAATCTTCTTAATTGTATTTTATGCAACATGTATGGTTGTCTCTTCCAGAGTGACAAACAGAAAGGTGAATGTCGACTCTCTGCTCAACTGCACTTCGTCTTCGTTAAATTCTGGACTCTCCGTCATCCGAGATCCAACTACAGGGATGCTGCTGGATTTCACAGAAGTATTTTCACTCCTATGCTACGATATTGTTGAAGTCCATGTGATCTTATTATTATGGATGTTTAGGTTTCATTGGAGAACACGGGTCTTTCGGCAAAGAACTCGTTGTCATTACAACGCAAACCTGGACCTCCTTCCGAGAGCCTAAGAGGAAGCAACACAAATTACCCCTTCCTGCCTGGTGAAATAAATACATCAAGTTAAAAATCCTCAGTATCTGCAAATTGATTTATTTACAAAAAAGATTCTCTCATAGGTGGGATGGAGGAACTTACTCTGGACCAAATCAAGACTAAGTCAGAACTGGAACAGGACATAGATTTTGAGAATGGTGAGCTTTGTCAAAATAATTCAAACTATTCTGTAATTCCAAGATGTGCCTTATTTGAGTTTCTTTATTTATCACCGACAGATTTGCTCCAAGTTCCTCCTGGTTTTAAAGCTGGAATGGACTTCACTGATAGAGGTTTGTCGACATGTTGCTTAAGCTACATTCTGATTAATTATGTTTTTTTCCCCCCAATGTGCATCATGAAGGAACTAAAGTAGCAAAACCCGAAGTCAACCTCATGTCACTGCTGTCAACCTCTGATGATGTCATCGACTTGGAGGCTGAGGCAGAAGCAAAGGAGGAAAGCCAAGGTCATGAAGAGGCCGTCAAACTTCCGAGGACAAACAGCCTTGAAGACCTAGGCATCCAAGTACTGGATTTACTCCGTTTTTACCGTCTCACACATTTCACATTGCTATCTCTCTGCCATCAGGATGCTTCGTCCTCCTCCTCTCAGTCCGGCAAGGGAAAGTCAAACCAGAGTGAGAAACCAGAAGAAACAAAAAAATGGGCCATTCCCGTCGACATAAGTTCACCCTGTGCAGATTTCCACAAACGCATTCCTCATCCGGCTTTTAAGGTAGAGTTGTTCCTGGTGCTCCTGTTTTTATTTTGATGTAATCTTCACTCCCCTCCTCTGCTTCCGTAGTGGCCGTTTGAGCTAGATGTTTTCCAGAAACAAGCCATATTACGACTGGAGGCTCACGACTCTGTGTTTGTGGCGGCGCACACGTCGGCTGGCAAAACGGTGGTGGCTGAATACGCCATTGCTCTCTCACAGAAACACATGACCAGGTGTGTATTTGCAGAGAAGAAAAAAAAGCTGCTTTGTTTACTTAAAAGGAAACATTTTGATTGAATTATTTGAATTGTGTCTCACCATAGGACCATCTACACTTCCCCCATCAAAGCTTTGTCCAATCAGAAGTTCAGAGACTTTAAGACCACCTTTGGGGATGTGGGTCTCCTCACAGGTGATGTCCAGCTCAGTCCAGAGTCTTCGTGTCTCATCATGACCACGGAGATCCTCAGGTATTCTTACTTTTTTTTTTTTTTTTTTAAACTAGAAAACTGAGATTTTTCTGTTTTCTTTCAGGTCAATGCTTTACAACGGTTCAGAGGTCATCAGAGATTTGGAGTGGGTCATATTTGATGAGGTCCATTATATTAATGATGCAGAGGTCAGAGATTTACATAACCATCCAATAACCCATTTAAAAAAATATTCTGATTTAATAGCAAGTTTATTTTTTCTTCAACTTGAAAAGAGAGGAGTTGTTTGGGAAGAAGTTCTCATCATGTTACCTGACCACGTAAGCATTATTCTCCTGAGTGCCACAGTGCCAAACGCTCTGGAGTTCAGCGAATGGATCGGGTAGGTTCTCGACGTTCACACTCAACTAACGACTGAAGCTGTACAAATTATGGACTGTGGAACTTTCTAGACGCATTAAGAAGAAGCACATTTACGTGATCAGCACATTGAAGCGGCCCGTGCCTTTGGAGCATTATTTGTACACTGGAAACAACACAAAGACCCAGAAAGAGATGTTCTTACTATTGGATGCTACCGGAAACTTCCTTACAAAAGGGTACCGCCATCTTTTTGTCTTCTTATCAGTGGATCTCGTACAGACGTGACCTTTACTGTCCATTTTCAGTTATTACGCAGCTGTGGATGCCAAGAAAGAGCGCACCAGCAAATACGCCCAATCTTTTGGCACCAAAACTCCATCGCAGAACACCACAGCTAGTCAAGTAATTATTTTAAATCTCACAGTTAGAAAGCTGATGATCTGTCGATTCATTCTCCTTTCTCACCCTTGTCTTCATTTTAGGACCGAGCGGTGTGGCTCACCCTCTTGCACTTCCTGACCCAACGGCAGCAGACCCCCGTGGTGGCGTTCACCTTCTCACGCACGCGCTGTGATGACAACGCCCGTTCGCTGGACTCCATGGACATGACCACGTCCATCGAGAAGGCTGAGATTCACTCGTTCTTCCAAAAGAGCCTGAGTCGACTCAGAGGGGGGGACAGACAGCTGCCTCAGGTAGCGAGGATGTTATTTTCCACAACTTGTCCGTTCATTTATTTTCTAAAGAGCCCATAAAATAATATAATTTTGTTCAGATTGTACTCATGAGGGATCTGCTGAAAAGAGGAGTAGCAGTCCATCATAGTGGAATCCTGCCCATATTGAAGGAGGTTATCGAAATGCTCTTCTCAAGAGGCCTCGTAAAAGTCAGTGACATGTATTTGTAATTAATTGCTGTGTTTTTTTATATTATAAACCAAAATAGGCACTTTTAAAAATTCATGTCATGATTTTAGGTGCTGTTTGCAACCGAGACGTTTGCGATGGGAGTAAACATGCCCGCCAGGACTGTGGTTTTCGACAGCATCCGAAAACATGATGGAAGCGGCTTTAGGAATCTTCTACCCGGTATGCCACCCGACCCAAAACCAGTCGTCTCGGCGTAATGTTGACATTTGGATGTCTTTTTAGGTGAATATATTCAAATGGCGGGCAGAGCAGGCAGGAGAGGTCTTGACGCCACGGGCACGGTCATCATCCTGTGTAAAGCTGGCGTTCACGAAATGTCAGAGCTTCATGTCATGATGCTGGTGAGGACCTTTGTGTGGCATATGACAGCATCATTTTTTTATTTTGATGTCACATCTCCATCATCCAGGGCAAGCCCACCACGCTTCACTCGCAATTCCGACTGACTTACACCATGATTCTCAACCTGCTGCGAGTCGAGGCTCTCCATGTGACCGACATGATGAGGAGAAGCTTTTCGGAAAACCACAGAGACACTCAGGTAGATCCTCTCGGCGTGAGCTGTGGTCAACAACAGCAGTTTGTCATTCAGTACCTCCTCTAGGCACATGAAAAGAGGATCAGCCACCTTAAGGAGATATTGTCCACTCTGCCCGTCGCCGCCAGCGAGGGCCAGCTATCTGATTTGCTGCCGTACTACCACACAGTGACAGAGCTACGGACCACGAGAGAAATCCTCCAGGTGGCGCAGACGCGCAATTCAACCACATCTCACACCCTTTTAGCTCTCCTGATATAAGCGCCAGTCTGACTTGCTGTCTTTGGCTCCAGCGTGCAATTCTGGAGTCGGTCAATGGGCTGAAAGCTTTGTCCGTGGGCCGGGTTGTGGTGGTGAACAACAAGCAGCATGTCAACTCCCTGGGAGTTATCCTGCAGGTTGGTTTTATAATTGTTCCATCATGAAGGCACACGTTGACTGCTTTTCCGCCTCAGGTGTCCAGCGATGCGGTGAATCGCACCTTCACAACGCTCATCTTATGCGACAAAGCCAACGAGGAAGCGGAAGGAAACGGCGGCGACAGTCGAGCTCCTCCTCATCTCTACAATACGGCGCTTTTTATCCCTGAAGGTTGGTCTGTTGGATTAGATTTGTCTGGGAAATTATTAGAGACCAGCAGATGGCGCTGTAATTCTTCATTTTCAGTGATGCATTCTTGATGGCTTATGGGAATTTTTCCCCTCTATGAACAATTTGAGTAAACACGCAAGTATCTCCAGGTCCATGCAGCCACACGGTGCAGAAGCTAAAGCCAGAGGACATCACCGGCATCACATTGAAGACCCTCAAAGTGATTCCCGACAGGATCATCGACAACTATCATAAGAGACAACAGCCCCGATTTAGGTTTGATGCACAACTTTTAGAGGAATCGGAATGTTTGCCTCAGTGCGTGAAAGCCGTCCCCTCTGGCCCACCAGGACCGAACCACCCGGTCAAGCCATCTCCACGGCGACGCAAGAGCTCCTGCGATTGGCCGAGGCTAACGCAGGCGGCATCGTCACCCTGGACCCAGTCAACGACCTCCAGCTGAAGAACGTCGACGTGGTCGAGGCCTCCATGCGTCTCCGCGTGCTGCAGGACAGCCTGCGAGAATTCAGCTGCATTCACTCGCCGACTTTTGCGGAGCAGGTGTGGGTTTAAACTTAAAAGTGAAGTTTTGGTGTACTCAACTGAACAAAATATTCTTTGTGCGTGTTTCAGTTTGCTAAAGTTCAGGAGAGGATGAGCGTACAAGAGGAGCTGGATAAACTGCTTTTCCTGGTCTCAGATCAGTCATTATCTTTGCTGCCAGAGTACCATCAGAGGATCAAGGTTGACTTCAAATGTCATTCTCAAAATATTTACTCGATGATGATCTCACTGTATTTTCCCGCGGGTGCGTCTCAGGTGCTCCAGTCGCTTCAATACGTGGACAGCGGCGGCGCCGTTCAGCTCAAAGGCCGGGTGGCTTGTCAGATCAGCAGCCACGAGCTTCTGCTCACCGAGCTGCTGTTTGAGAACGCTCTGAGTCCGCTGGCGCCCGAAGAGAGCGCCGCCCTGCTGTCCTGTTTGGTCTTCACGCAGAACACGCAAGTGGAGCCGCACATCACCAATACTTTACAGGAGGTGAGGCGGAAGCGATGATGTCATGTGAACTGCCTCCGCTTTGTATGACTCACTTCTTCTTATATTCGATTTCATAACATCGTGCTTCACTTGTGTTCCCTTAATTCACTCATGTTTTGTAAAAGTCCACCTTGGGTACACGAAAATGCTTTATAGGGTCTTAAATTAATCATGTCTAGTCGTCATGCTCAGGTAAGCAGCAAAATTGATTCTTCAGTAGTATTTCTCAGTCGCAAAAAGTGAGTCATACACACTTGTATAATTTATTGATCCATTGGATCCTGTTAGTTGACTCCAATTTATTTTTCCTACTCAGGGTATTGATCGCGTGTTGTCAGTTGCACAGCGCATAGGAGAGTTACAAAGGGATTGCGGCTTACCACAAACAGCGGAAGAATTTGTGGGCCAGTTCAAGTTTGGCCTGACTGAGGTGGTCTACTGCTGGGCCAGAGGCATGGTGAGTGCTGTACTACAGTATATTGGATATTTTTACGATTAAAAATGAGGTCAACCAAATAATAAATCATTATTATGACATGTGAGTATTATATAAGTCCGATTTAATGCTTACTAATAGGGCACATACAAATGCGGACTCCATGATGACCGGTGGCTACTCTGAGTAACCAGTTTAGTCTATATTTAGAAGTAGTTCCAACCCTAATGGTGACTAATCAAAAAAAATGTTTTGTCTCACTTCCATTTCTCATTACATCACGCGCATTCCTCATCATCCATCAATTTATTATCAACCACAGCCGTTCGCTGAGATCGCCCAGCTGACGGACGTCCAGGAGGGCACGGTGGTGCGCTGCATACAACGTCTGGATGAGGTGCTGAAGGAGGTGCGCCAGGCCGCTCGCATCGTTGGAGACTCGGTGCTGGGAAGCAAGATGGAGAAGGCCTCGCTCGCCATCCGGAGAGACATTGTTTTTACCGCCTCCCTCTACACCCACTGAGAGATGGAGGATGGACACGTGCTCGGTTCATTTTATTTTAACACGCATACGATGCATTGAAACAAGTCATACAGTCGCTGTGAAATTCAAAAACTTTGTTCTGCGTGACTATTATGACCAAGTCACACTCATCAGGATCTGCAACAAATAATGATGCACAATAAATCATATTTACCGGCCCCTACATGCTCACAGATTAGCAATCAAGGATTTACCTGCATATTTTGGGGGGGTGGTACGGTGGAGCACTGGTTAGCACAACCGCCTCACAATCTGTAGGATTCAATTCTGGCTTCGGTCTTCCTATTTGGAGTTTGCATGTTTTCATTGTGCCTCCCTATCTCAACTGACCTTATTGGGCCTTATCAGTCACACCCATTTTTTTTTTTTTTTTGCAATTTTGCAGGAAATCACCATTATGCTGCAAAATTACATTTGCCTTTGTAAATTCTCGCTTTGTAAATGATTGTACTGTAATAAAAATGAAATTCTTAAGTGGGTGTATTCTAGTTGTTTGTTAAAAAAAAAAGAACATGCGCTGTAAAATAATTTAAGAGAAGATTGGGGAGGGGGAGAACAGCTAATCCAAATCCAGCCTCTTTATTGAGTTCTAATGGGATGTTCCAGCTCAATGCCTGCGCCGACTGTCGCTTTAAGACAACCATCTCTGGGAGGCTGATTGATTTCATATTCATGTTGGAGAAGAATCTTGTTTCACACACACGCGCAAGAGCAGAGATAGGCGCAGTGTTCCAGGAGAGGTGGAGCTCAGGTTATCAGTGCTCTTGAAGATGAAAGCATCTTGAGAATGACCCACACGCCTTTGGAGTAGAAGTCAGCACCGTTGCGCATTTTTTTTTTTTTTTTTGGAAGGGATTTTACCCACCTTTATTTGGATTGGTGACACCAACATCCTTTTAGAGGAGGAGGAGGATAGAGAGAGGCATGTCGGAAAAACACGGTAAAAGCAATTTATTGTATTGCGCGTTTTATTTTTTTTGCGCAGCGCGTCTTTGTGTATAGAAAGTATTATGGCAATTCGATGTGCGCATTTTTAGCCTACACGCGCTGCGTGGGTGCTGCCAGCGGAGAAACATGCGGCCTTATTTTAGATTATTTTCTCCCTTCCATTATCGCACTTTTGTTATAAACGTAATTTCAAGTGTTTTCTTAAATTGGATTTGGTAGTTTCATTACATTATTAGCCTTCAATAAATGTTCTTGTGGCATTACGTGGGTGTGCAAGCTGCCATAATGATGCTGTGATGATGCTGTGAATTGAAGATTAAATAAAGACACACGTCACGGTTGGAAATTTAATGCGTCGGAATGCACCGCCACAATCGTGCCCCATCTTTTGATAGTTTAGCCATATCAGGTCAAAAATATGTATTTCTTTTTCATTTCCAATTCTCTTGTTCCCATCCGTTGATGACGTTGTGGAATGCCACACGTTTCTTCTGATGGTGACAAGTAATTTGGGATTTTATCAATTAAAAAAAATAGCAATAATCATTAGGTGGTGGAGCTTTGGAGAAGACAAGGCATTGGGTGTTACCTCCTAAAGGTTTTAAGATGTTAAATAAGACTATTGGTCATTCTCTTGAACAGGTTATCCATGCATTGCTGTGAATTTGTGCAATGACAATAAATTTGATTAGATTTGGTGTGTTATGTGCAAAAAGTCCCCGTCCTTGTTTTCGGCCTCTTTGCATCTGTTTCCAGTCCCATTCTTGCCTCTGTATTTGCATGAGAGACAGTTGGAGGAAGATGACTCTTACGTAAAGTCGGTCCCTGACCACAAGTCGTCATCCTCCATCATGCAGCTGTTGTGCTCTCCCACGTCACCCCCTCATCCATGCTCAACATGTCCTTCCAAATAGCCACTTGCAAAACATCTCAGTCACATGAGGAGTCCCACATTCAGAGAGGTGTGTTAGTTTGACATGAAAGAGCACAAATTGAATTTCTCTCATTTTCTATATTTAACTCGACCAACGTTAGCGCTAAGGATTGTGGGTAAGCGACCCGGATTCACAGCCAACGCTTCTTAACATGGCGCTTATCAGATCAAATTGATTTTTAATGACATCGCTCCGTTCTCATGACACACCTTTGATAACTCTTCCTTCTTTTATCCATCCATCCAATCGCAGGCCTTGACGACTCCAACCGTCAGACAATGCAGCCCCCTCCGTACATCCCGGGTCCTCAGGACCCGAATGTCCCACAGCACCCCAACATGCCACCCGGCGCCCAACCCGGTTATCCCCCGCCACCTCCGCCCCCGGGTTCAGAGGGATACCTCCAAGAGACTCAGTTCCATTGTAACACGACGGGACCCCCGGGGGCCCTACAAGGCTACACAGTCCAGACTCAGGGCCCTGGAGGAACCATGCCTCATCCTCCAGTGGGATACCTCCATCCTGGGTACCCTCTGCAGCTGCAGCCGTGCACCGCTTACGTTCCTGTCTACCCCATGGCCTCGGTGAGTTCTTAAATTCAAATAAAATGTGATGCAGAAGAAACAATTTTGAAAAGAATGATTTTATATTACAGGGGCAGCCTTACATGCCCGCAACGGGAGGTCACCCGGCAATGCAGCCGGGTCAGATTCACCCCATGCAAATGCCTCCGAACATCACCTTAATGGATCGCCGGCCGCCGCACGATTACTTGCCCATCGCGGTGCTCACCACCGTGTGCTGCTTCTGGCCCACTGGGATCATTGCCATCATTAAAGCTGTACAGGTTAGACCCCTCATTTATACATTTCTATTTATCTATCTCTGCTTGCGCAATCAACAG